>NC_092082.1:56745477-57039919 GCF_043229965.1 Drosophila suzukii
TGCACGCAGAGATTGAGAGTTGCCTTTGAGCGTTGATCCTAGTGTGTTCTTCCTCACTACCTTTTACCTCTTTTATCTGCTTGAGATCAAAGTACTCTTGAATAGTGCTGACATACTGTTGACTGAAATCTGGCCGATGATAAAGTTTTCTTTCCAGGGCGTGGAAACGGTTTAATGCGATTTGTCTTGACCGGCCGATCACCCGTGTGGGGTCAAACAACGTTTTTAAAGGCAAACGAACTAGATATTTCCCATTCGGCTGACGGACATGAGTTTGTTGAAAATGGTCTTCACACCATTTTTCCTCTGCGTTTAGTTGTCTTGTTGTGGAGACCTGATCCGATTCGAAAAACCTCTGTACCATGTTGTTTAGGTTTGCCAAATTACAACGGATGGAGATTGATGTCGTCTGGGCTGCTTCAGCTGGTCCAAAAACTATCCAGCCCAGCTGTGTGTTTTGTGCAATTGGTTCTGCAACCGTCCCTTTGCGTATGTCCGGAAGCATTAATTGCGGGATAATGTCGACACCGATAAGTAGGTCAATGCGACCTGACTTGATGAAATTAGGATCTGCAAAGGATAACCCTTGGAGATGTTTACAGGACTTGAGACTTGAACATGAGATTATGGTGAAGTCGGTGCTGTGCCTGCACTGATTATGCGACGTATTACCAATTCCCGTGATCTCAGCTCGAACAGGATGCCGTTTGAGTCTAAGCGCTTGAACGATGTTTTCCGTGATGAGGGTGCCTTCCGAGCCATGGTCGATGAGAGCTCGAACTAAAGCTGACTGCCCAGTGGAGTTATTTACGATCCGAACCAGTGCAGTAGCAAGAAGGGTCGTTGAGTTCAGATGGGAGGCAACTGCGCTGAACAGTCACGTTGATGGTGCATTTTGTACAGCGGCTGCGCTTCGACCAGAGTCTGAAGCATGCTGTCGGGATACTTCAGGAGTCAATGAAGAACTTTGTTGAGCATTCGGGAAATGTAACAAAGTGTGGTGCCGTTGACCACATTGCGAGCAGTTTCGGTTGCTGCTGCATTGACTGAGAGAATGGGAAGCACTAAGGCAGTTGATGCATGCCTTCGAGCGGTCGACTATAACCTTTCGCGTGAAACAATCCTTGGCAAGGAAGTCCGGGCACCGTCTTAGAACGTGATTCTGTTGGCAGAGCGAGCACCTGATGGATCCAGACTCAAGAGTACTGTGGAAGCTGTGTCCCCTAACAGTGGAGTTTCCCGATGGTCTGGTTGTCTGGCGATGGTTGGTCGATTGTATAGATGATCTAACTGGAACGGCTGGTTTCCTACTCTCGATTAGGTCGATGCTGACCAATCGATTGTGAAGAAACACCTCCAGCTTTGTGAAGGTGGGGATTTCCACGTTGTTGCCCAGGGAATGTTCCCAGGCCTGTGTTGTGCTGATAGGCAGCTTTGTAAGTGATGTACCAACCAATGATCACAGGAATCAATGGCAATGTGTAGTCGTCGGAATTCACTAATACATACATTTGCCAAGTTTAACAAATTCCTAAGGTCCACCGCGAACTCCTTGGATAGTGGCTCGATTCCGTACAGTGCATTCATATTGTACATGAACTGCAGTCGAGGGTTGTTGTATCGTTTTACCACAAGGTTCCATGCCACTGAATAGTTGGTTTCTGTTAATGCCATATGGTTTATATCCTGGTCTCGTCCGTGCGGTAGTGCTTGCTTCAAGAAATGAAATTTTTGAATGTTTGAAAGAGATTGATTTTCATGTATTAGCTGCGTAAAGCTGTCATAAAAAGATGGCCAATCCACAAAATTTCCTGAAAAGTGGGGTACGGGCAATTTGGGCAGCTGAATTGTGGAAACAGGAATGGGCACAAGGGTGTTGTTTATGGATTGATCACCTGATACCTGTATTGGGACTGGAAACCTGGTTTCGTATTCATCTGCGAAAGAACAATAAATGTGGCTGTATGCTTGCTCAAAATTGTCTTCAACAGCATCCGCAAAATATGGATGCGATCGTGGACATTGCTGTAAAATGAGCGCTTGATGATTTGTGTAAAATTGTTTTGAAAGCTCGTTGAGCTTGTTGAGGCGAAACTCATAGTAGGATTTAGTTTTCTTTATTTGACCGTCCTTTTTAGCATTTTTAATTAGTTGGGTCAACCTGGAAGATAAGTCCATCTGCATTGCGTACATGTCTGCAAAAGGCTCGACCACAGCCAAAGGTGCCGAGCTTTGTTGTGCCAAATCACTACCATTACTTTCATTTTTACCCATTTTAATGTTTTCCTATTGCACTCTGCTTTGAAATACCACGCACAAATACTCTCACAAACACACTCACCTGTTTCAGTCGCTCCGCTCGTGTTGCGATCAAGCTTTGAAGGAAGGGGACGGCAAACTTCACGAGACTAGTGTGTCGCATGAGATGGCAATAGGCATGGGTTGAATCCGCTATTCTCCTCGACTTCTTGATTCCTCCGTTATTCGAGGCTCCGTTATGGCGATGTACGTGGCAAACGTTGCGTAACTTTGCTGGTTTAAATTAATAATAGATTTGCAAACAAGTAAGCACAAAGATTGAAGTGTGTTTACAAATATTGGAAGCTGATGAAGTTATGAGTGTATGTTCCCCTCATGGGCCACCAAAATGTTGTGACGATTCGCACCCGATCGTCAAAGTTGAGCAGAAGTCTACTCTGGGGGTCTTTCACACACTTTGTAATAAAAACTCAGAAATTTGTTGAACTTCACCAGTTGTATTCATTTGTATACTTTCAATCTTTGACTTAATGCTAACTTTGATTTACAAATTAGGAAATATAAAAGCTCGGTTATAAACGCGACCAGCTTCTCCGTATGTCTTCTTCGTAGTGTCGTGCTACTAACATAAGCAGCATAAATCTAACATTCGCTGTTAAAACTGCTGTTGTCCACTGCTTCTCAGAGTCGCCAGAAAACAACTGTCCAGCTTCTCCCAATTGATAGAAACACCCGTTCACACCATTTATCAAAAGCGGCCGAAGGGTTCGCAGCAACATTGGCCCCAAGATTCGACGGACCTTACCAATAATCTGCAAAATGCGAAACGTAAATACAAAGAAGGAGCGGACCATCCACGTAAGCAAGCTGAAACAGCAACAAAGGGAAAACACAAGCGAGCGGCTACAACAAGCAGACACAATATACGCAAAACAACATTGAAACTCCAAGGATAACTCCAAGGATTCTCAAAGGATACTACGAAAGGAATCCAAGGATAACTCCAAGGATCCTCAAAGGATACTACGAACACACTCCAAGGATAACTCCAAGGATTCTCAAAGGATACGACGAAAGAGTCCAAGGACAACTCCAAGGATCCTCAAAGGATACTACGAACACACTGCAAGGATTCGCCAAGGATACTACGAAATAACTACAAGGACACGATAAGATAAGTCCAAGGCGTCTCCAAGGATACTACAGGGCAACTACAAAGGTGCAAGGAAATACGAGAACGACAAGAACACAAAGGGAGCAGACCAGGGCGTCCAAAGACTCGATGGGGACTGTTTGGAGAACACGCATCAGCAGTCTACACGAGGAAAGGGGGGGGGGGGGGGGGGGGACGGTGCAGAATCAGATCTACACCGTAGCCAACTGGTCACACAGGAACACGCATCGCACCAACAGTTAACAAAAAAAAAAAAAATCAGCTAGTTACAAACCATACTGCGCGGAGTGCAGCTTCAATACCTATTTCGGCAAGGAAAATCTGAAAATTCACAATATTCTTACACCACAGCGGCTACGTGACGAGGATCGGCAAAGCCATGGTCTTTCAAGTTAGACCAGTGAAAAGGCTGACGGCAAAAAGAATTGGTTTCATGGCAATGGTGGTAGTAATTCCAGCCTCGGACGGCATATGCTTACCCATAACCGTGAGACGCATTCGATGAAATATTCCTACTGCAGTGAAGAATTCCGATCTGTAAATATTCTCAAGAGGCATGAGCGTGGTTACTCCGGAGATCTTGTCCGCTGCGATTTTTGTTCTTCGGTATTTTTAGACATTCTTGGTAAACGACAAGCATCGATCGAAGAGAAGTAAATGCCGGTTCAACCAATATTGCAACTCACCACAGGCAGAAAAGCCCTGCTGCAAACGAAGGCCAATCGCTATTCAAAGCCGTTGGGGCCTTGAATACTGGGGGTTAAGGACAACGAACGGCGTAGGCTGAAAGGCACTGGACGATAGTGCGATCGATGGGCACACGCAAAGTGGAAATTTCGGCAAAAGGTGAAAATATCGCAACGGGCAGGTGGTAACGCCTCACTGTCGGTGTCGATAGTCGATGAAACATCGATCACGCACGGATAATGTGACTAAACGGAGGAACCATGAAAAGGAGTGTGACGCAGCAATGATCTGGGAATCGATAGACGATGAGTATCGATGTCCCAGTGGAAACATGAGAAATATCGGATCGGGAGATTTGAAGTTGCTACGTGGAGGATGACCAGCGCTGTAGAAACTCTATGGAGTTAAAATTGTCGAAGGAGTATCGAGGGAGCAGTGAAGGAGCGCCGGGGGAATCGCCAGGAGCATCAGAAGGACTCGAAGGCTAGGATACGCAAGGAAACGCCGGAGAGTAGGAAGGAGTCTTTTAAATGTTTCCCGAAGTAAGGGGGGAATGTGAGGAGTTGAATAGCCCCCCACAAATCTCAGCAGCAGCAGCGACAGATGGCGAATTCGCGTAGTAACGGCGCGGTAAGGAGCGGTTGGAGAGGAAGAGAGTTTTGAGACCAAGGTTGGAGAAGAAGGGAGTTTGGAGACCAAGGATAGAGAACAAGACAGTATGGACCCCCAGGAGCGGAGACTTGGCGGGCAGATCTAGAGTGCCGGAACTCCACCGGACTTTGGGCTCTGCCGTGAACTTTCGACCGGGAGAAAAAGTGCCACAGCTCGGCAGCAGAGCGGCACACAGGCGTGCCACATGCATCACGGGAACCAGCGGGAAGGCAGCATTGGACAGAACCTAAGTTGGAAGCAGTGCGTAATGGACAAGTGGGTCAAATAGGAGTCACAGACTTTGGACCCGGAGTGGAGAGATTTAGCGGGCCGTGCTTAAAAGGGAAATAACGGTTCCCGGAGGCCGTATATAAAGCCGAAGGTCGCTGGCAGCAATCATCAGTCGATCACGAGGAGTCAAACCGTCAAAATCAGTCAAGATACAAAAGTTAACAGTCAGTCAACCAAAAAAACTACAAGGGAGCTACAACAAGTCAAGTCGTCGGAAAAGCAGCGCCGTGGAAGCCTATAGGGAGCAATATCGCTACGTCGAGACGTTCGGGATTAGGACATCAGGAATCTCTGAATTGAGACACAAGTTTCTGAGGTCCGGAAGGCACCATACGGCTAAGTCATGGCGTTTGGTTTCCAACTTTGTCACGACCAGACCCTTGCGAATCGCCCGGCGGGTCTGTCAGAGTCAGGGGACTGCGACGAGTACCGCGAGCTCGAGGGGGAAAACTTGTCTGTTGAGCGCAGCGGCAAACCACTCCAACTAAAGAGAGAGTCAAAAACACTCGCTTCTAAGCGGCTCCTCTTATCTCTCTATTAATTGAAGTACACAGTCTGAGCCCGCTTCTCAACGCCTACGGTCCGTCGCCAGCGCATACGTTTGGTTTTGTTGTTGTTACTTGCAAGGTGCGGTGTTCGAAAAGCCCGTAGCCCTTGTATATTAACGGTAATAAACTGAAGTATTGAATTTATCTCGCCTCGTGATTTGTTTTTTGAATAGCTAACAAAAGAGCTTGTTAGCTCAACGTTAAGAGGCACCGCCGAGATCTTTAAATTTCATTTTGTGAAAATTCGTTTGTGAAAAAGAAACAGCGCACAAAGAAGACAAACAAATCTCGCGTAAACAACTGTTACATTAGGCTGGTTCCGCTTAAAGCTGGTCCTAATAAAATATCGTATGTTATATAATTGCATAAATATCGGCATTTTTTGCAAGGGCTTATAAACATATTTTTTTGATATCATAATTCGTTAACTTACTGTGCCTCGCCAACCGGGCACTGTACTTGCTTGCTGTTGCAAAAAAAACAAAAGGCTTCTGAAAATTGTAACGGTAAACTCACGTTTTGTGCAGTGCGTTTTGGGTTGCATTAACCAAATACATACACGCAGATGAATTCCGACCAAGGCAACATAGTGGCATCCGATAATATTATGACGACTGAAAATACAATAGCTTAAAGCGCCTGGATATTGCGCTATCTAAAGACAGGATTTGCCTGTTTGGGTCCGTGGAGTTGACAGCTCGGCTAGAACTTCTTGAGCATACTCAAGCCTCCATCAGGCTTACCCACAATGCGTTGGAGGAGCTAGTTTATTTGGAAATGGTATCGGTCAAGTCACGGCTGAGGCTGCAACTTGACAACTGCCAGCTTCGAGTGCCAACATCTTCCATCATGCACCTTGATCCCAGCCTGGATCATTCAACTGTCATGGTTGATCGAGTGCATAGGACTCGCCTGCCCGAAGTAAAGCTTCCTACATTCTCCAGTAAATACACCGAATACTCCGACTTCCCTCCATGTTTACCTCGGTGATAGATAAGGACTCCTACTTGGCTGACACAAAAAGGCTTCAACATTTGCGGTCATGCTTAGCTGGAGCTGCGTTGGAGTCGGTTCGCTCATAAGAAATATCTGGTGTCAATTATCGTGTGGCACTGGACATCCTAAATAAGCGCTTTAATGATAAACGTCTTGTTTTCCAGGCACAAATCAAGGAAATTCTTGGGCTCAAGAGGCTCGAGTCTGCGTCTGCTGTGGCATTGCGGGACTTTTCGGACAAAATTATTGGGCATATGCGAGCGCTTCAGGCCTTGGGAGATTTAAAACAAATTCCAAGCTGCTTGGTTGTATACATGATTGTGCAAAAATTGGATGAAGCAACTCAAGCTAACTGGGAGGAAAGCTTGTCAATAGCTAGGATTCCAAACGAGGAGGATTTGTTCTCGTACCTTTAAGGGCGATGCCAGAAAATGGAGAGCGTTCAGCATGCCTTGGCGTCTAACATGGCCCATGACTATGCAGCTCCAAGGCCTGCCAGAAGGACGTAACTTGGTGCCCAGATCAGCCAGAGAAGCTGCGTCTTTTGTGATACTCCTGGTCATGGAATTTTCCCCTGTGGCTCCTTCGCCGGTCTGTGTCCTAGTCTACGGTAAAGGGAAGTAAAAAGACTTTCCCTGTGCTTCAATTGCCTAAAGAAGGGACTTGCAACTCCGGCCATTGCCGCACATGCGGTGGAAAACACGCTGCTCCATCTTCGCCCTGATGATTCACAGTTGCAAGTTCTGTTCATCAAATAAATGCTTCATGTTTCCCCGCACCCTCGCAGCCATCTGCCTCCCTTGTGGCCAAGGATTTCATTCTCATGTTATGCTCTTGGCCACCGCTATAGTTCTTGTAAAGAACAGAGCCGGATTCCTGGTTCCTTGCCGAGTCCTACTAGATTCTGGATCTTAACTACACATAATTACATCTCTCTTCGCCCAGGAGTTGCAGTTAAGGAAATATCGGTCAGCAGCGACTGTAACTGGCCTTGGTGATACAGCTGTTTCTTCGGAAGGAAGAAGGCTCTATAACCGCTTGTTGTGCCAACGATTACGGACAGTCAGCCTAGTTACATCATTGATATCGCTGATTGGAATAAGCCGTCTAACATACAGTTAACTGACCCTGCGGATAACTGTCCCCAACGCGTTGACCTGGTCCTTGGTGCTAGCCTATTTTATGATCTGTTATGCGTGGGCCAAGTTAAGCTGGTTCATGGATTGCCTCTACTGCAGAAGACTCGTCTTGGCTGGATCGTGACTGGTGGTGAAGATAGGCTTCGCGGCAATACATCTCTTACATCTCTCAAGGCTTGGAAAATGGCGATACTCTACATCATGTCCGCTTGGAGGATCTGGGTAGGCAATTTTGGGAAGTCGAAAATTTGGACAGTGGTGTCATAATGGCCAGCAAGGAAGAACTAAAGTGTGAGGATCATTTCAAGAAAAACTGCTATCGTCTTCCCTTTGGCGCTTACTCCGTTTGCTTGCCATTGAAGCCCCATGCTAAAGCCCTTGGCGATTCCTACACACAAGCACACCGGAGGTTTCTTAATCTTGAAGGCAAGCTGCAAAGGAATCCCCATTTAAAACATCAATATGTTACCTTTATTAAGGAATACTTGGAGTTAAACTACATGTCCAGAGTTAGGTCCGAGGCTGTGCGCCTTTGCATGTATTTCCTGTCGCACCATTGTGTTTTAAAGGAGGATAACACAACAACCAAGATTTGCGTTGTTTTCGATGGATCGGCTTTAGCCTCATTCGGATATACAGCCAAGGCTGTTTAATATTTTGATAAAATTTCGTGCTTATCAGGTGGGCCTTACTGGAGACATTTGCAAGATGTATCGGTGCGTAAGGGTGAGTGAACCCGATAACTACTTGCAATGCATTTTATGGCGAGACGAACCGGACAAAGAACTCGAAGTTTACAAACTGGATACAGTGACATATGGAAACAAGCCTGCCTTCTTCCTATCTATTCGAGCAATGCACTAGCAGGCCGTTGATTAAAAGGATGCCGTCCCTGCTGGCTCAGTTGCACTGCAGCAAGATTTCTATGTCGATGATTTCATCTCCGCTGGTAGCTCTGTTGGTGAGGCTATCGAGAAAATGCGACAGACCACTGGAATACTTGCTCGAGGTGACTTCAAGTTACGAAAGTGATGCTCCAGCCACTCCGAGGTTTTAGAGGATGTGTCAGATGATGACAAGGAGACTCTTGGTCTTGAATGGGATCCGGCGACAGACGAGCTGCTGTTCTCTTTATCGTCTCTAGATCCCGGCTTCACGGCCTGCCGACGATTGGTTCTGGCCACTATTGCTCGTTTCTATGACCCGATAGGCTTTCTTGGCCCAGTAATCACAAAGGCCAAAATGTTTCTGCAACATTTCCGCAAGGATAAATTGGATTGGTATGAAAGTATGCCCTTGGCCCGTAACACCTGCTGGATTGAAATGTACATCAGTTTTCAGAGCGTCCAACGCATATCACTCCCAAGATGTTTGCTTCTTTCAGAAACTGATGTTAAAATTCATGGATTCTGCGATGCTAGCGAGGAAGCTTACGGAGCTTGCATATATGTGTTGTCTAGAGGCACTTCTACCAGCAGCCATCTCTTATGTTCCAAACCCCGAGTAGCGCCTCTTAAAACGTTAGCTGTACCTAAGCTGGAGTTATGCGGCGCAGTGCTATTAGCCAAGCTGATGAATGAAGTCATTAAAATGGGTATTTTAAATTCATCATTTTTATTGCTGGTGTGATTGCTCTGTGGCTCTATCCTGGATCAGTAATGAGCCCTTCAAATGCAACGTCTTTGTAGCAAACCGAGTGTCTTCTATACAGGAATTAACTGCTTATATAGAATGGCATCATGTTCCGACTGCTTTGAATCCTGCCGACGTTTTGTCCAGGGCCACTACTCCGGATCAACTGGCGCTTTCTGAGATCTGGTCATGGCCCACCATTCTTACTTGGTGGTCGCAGGGATTGGCCTACGTGTCTGCATTATGACGATCCGAGCCTTGAGTTACGTAAACAGGTGCTGATGGTCAAGTCTCTTCACGTTGATATTACCCTTAGATCCAAATATGGCAACTCGTTCCCTTCCATGCAGCGCGTGTTCACGTACATTTACAAATTTTCATGTGCGACGTGGGACATATATGCTCTGGTGAGGCGTCCAACTGGCTCATTTATGGGAGGGTATAAAGGAGCTACGTTCAAATGGCATTGTAAAGAAATTAAGTTCAATTGCTTCGCTCTTGCCCTTCATAGATGCATTTGGCCTCCTTCGAGTTGGTGGACGCCTCGAAAATTCTACACTTGCGTTTAAGGCTCGCCATCCAAAAGTGCCACGTCGCCACCAACTCACCCTAGCGCTCATCATGCACTTCCATAAGATGAACCTGCATAAAGGACCGCGCGCTCTGTTAGCAAGCATCCGACTACAATAGTGGCATATTGGAGGACTGCGAACGGCCTTAAATGTAGTGAAAGGCTGTGTGGAGTGCTTCCGGGCCAGGCCCAAATTTCTGGAACCAATCATGGCTAATCTTCCGAAGGAGCGTTTGAAGTGCGTACGGGCCTTTGCTGTTTCTGGCGTCGACTATTGTGGGTCCCTCTTCTACAAATCAGAAGTCCGCACCTTGATCTGGTGCTACTAATGAGTGCTACAAATGAGTTGGCGGATTTGAAGCGGCTGCTGCTTAGCGATTCCCATACACAGTCTGTTCATCAAGCTCGGTCCTATCTACTGGCAATTTATTAGCCCTCGCTCAACACATTTTGTCGGATTGAGAGAGGCAGCAGTCAAGACGGCTGCTTGGTTTTTCAGATTGCGTCATTCATTAATTCTCGCCCCTTGCTATCAATTTCAGAGAATCCAGATGATCTCGATGTTTTGACACCTGCCCATCTACTTTTTGGTGGCCCTCCTACTACTATCATTGAGCCCGATCTAACCAAGCTCAATTATAACCGGTTGGATGGCAGCGTGTAACATACCTGCAGCAACTATTCTGGTCCCGATGGCAGAAGGAGTACCTCACCCTTCTGCAACAAAGCGGTCTCCTAAACGAAGGCTAAAGTTCAACGACGTAGTTCTGATAAAGGAAGAAAATCTACCTCCCATGCGTTGGTCCTTAGCTAGGGTGAGCGCACTTATTCCTGGACGAGATGGCGTTTGTCGAATTGCTGATCTGAAGACGTCCACGGGTGACATCAGGAGAGCAGTCAAAAAGTTGTGCCTGCTGCCCATCAAGGATGGTTGAATGACAGGCTTAGAACGGGGGGAGTATGTTAAGCGCAGCGGCAAGCCACTTCAACTAAAGAGAGAGTCAGAATCACTCATTTCACTCCTCTTATATCTCTATTAATTGGAGTACACAGTCTGAGCCCACCTCTCAACGCGTACGGTCTGTCGCCAGCGCATACGTTTGGTTTTGTTGTTGTTACTTGCAAGCTGTGGTGTTCGCAAAGACAAGAAACAGCAGACATCACCGGCAGCCACGTCACCATCGCCGCGCGGAGCTCATTACCCTAGTCTGAGAACGGTGAAGCTTCCCTAAGCCCGCAAGGACGAACTCTCTGCGAGTCCAAGGCTCTACAAGCGGCCTAGAGGCAGCGCGTCGGCAAGCGAGCAGAGGCGGCCACTACGAGCATCCCGAGACAAAGGAGCCTGCGGTCGTCAAGTCAACGCTTCGACAGGCCAGGACGAGGAACATCAGCAGCCTGTGGAACCAGAGCGAAGAGATACCGAGGCCAGCCCAGCCACATACCCGCTGTGTTAATAACACGATAATAATAATTCTTGGACGTTGATGCACTATGGTCAGTACAAACAAGTGGCTCTTACGACACCAAGCAATGCTTGTTACGCGCGGAGCCCGTAACAGCTAATTTGAGGTGACCATATACACGAGCAATATTCCATTGACGGACGAGCAAGAGAAACATACAAAAGCTTTGTTGTGTATGGATCATCAAACTCCCTTGACCAACGCTTCATAAACGCCAGGAGACTTCTGGCTTTGTTAGTTATAGTAGATATATGGTCTTTAAAACTAAGCCTATGATCAAATAGAACGCCAAGATCCTGAACAGAAAAAATACGTTCAGGGGCGTTATTTCCGATAGAATAAGAATACAGAGATGGATTACAACGATAAAAGGTCATAAAGTTGCATTTAGAATAGTTCAAATTCAACATGTTAATCATGCACCACGTACACAAACAATCAAGATCTAATTAAAGGTCATTATATGAATTAGGTAAACACGTGGGCAAATATAGCTTGACATCATCTGCATACATTAAAACAGTTGACGATTTTATGACATAAGGTAGATCATTAATCATTAAGCCAAAAAGTAAAGGTCCCAGGTGGCTACCCTGTGGAACTCCAGAAGTTACATTAATTATTTTGGAAATTTTATTATTTAAACAGACCATTTGAGTTCTATTAGAAAAGTAGGAAAGTATCCACTCTAGTAGGATGGGTGGAAAACCTAAAAGGGACAATTTATAAATAAAAATCCTATGGTTCACTGAATCAAAAGCTTTAGAGAAATCGGTATAAATCACATCAGTTTGATGATGTGCCAGAAAACCTCTAGTAATTAAAGACGTAAATTCAAGTAGGTTTGTAGCGACATCTAGTGAAGCCATGCTGACAAGGTGAAATAATAGACCTGCAATGATGTTGCAACTGACAGGTAATAATTTTTTCAAAAAGTTTAGGAATAGAACTGAGTTTAGCAATACCGCGATAGATTGAGATATCGGACTTGTTCCCTTTTTTAAACAATGGGATAAAAAAGGATTCCTTCCAAATGGATGGAAATCTACATTGACTTAGGGACAGATTAAATATCAATGTTAAGGGAAGAGCAATGTAAGATGAACAATTCCTAAGTATACAACTTGGTGTTCTATCAGGACCCGGTGAAAATGAGAGCTTGAGAGTATTAAAACTCTGAAGAACATCAGATACATCAATCACTGGTTTGAAGATAGAGTTTAAATGAGGTAGTGGGTATGGATAATCTTTATTAATGAGTTGCAAATATCATTATCATCAGATGCTACATTATTATTGAGAAAGAGAGAGGGAAGCAGCTAGATTTACGTTTAGAATTGACGAAAGAAAAGAAAAGCTTAGGATTACTTTTGAAATCACGCTTACAACGAGACAGGTAGTTTTTGTAACAATCAGAATTGTACTGGACAAATTCCCCAAATTCCACTGGACAAAACCCACTATTACCATTCGAACCCTATGTTTTTCTCACTGATCTACGGGGCAGTCACGGGGCATATAAATTTTACGTTACGTACAGACAGTCTTCTGAGCTAGCCGCACGAATCTCGTAGCGAGCAGACCAACAAAATCAGTTCGTTTCAATATCTACATTTATCATTGTACTATTGTAAAAATCTTCCCACTTTAGCACAAACTACTGCCGCATATGCTTTTTCAGACGCGTCCGCAAACCGGTGCAGTTCAACAATCGAATTTATTTACTTTGGATCCATCTAGGTATTCTGGTTTTCTTGAACAGTAAAAGATATTCTTTATGGCCCGACCATTCTTGGGCATTATCTCTTAACAACTCTTGATCCCAGCTATTATCAGAAAGAAAACTTTCTGCACAAAAAGCTTTCCTGTAATGGGGGAGTAGTTGTAGTATTCTTTATTTATAAAAAACATTGAACAAACGGCATTTCAAGTGTACAATTAAAAGGAATCACAAATTTTTATATAAACAAGAATTAAAAAGGGAAATCGACTTGGTTATTTTAACCGTCTGTCGGTCTCCACTTTCCCAGTGTCAAAACTGCACAGTATACTACATTTGACTTCCCAGGTCTTCCCCAGATATCAGATCGTTCTACCAATCAGTTTAACAACTAGGTGAGCTGAGTAACGTGTTGGATTTATAATACGAAGTGTTTAAAAGCTTTCCGTTAAAATGTTGTTTCGGTACTTTAGAGCCTGGTTGATGTAGCTGTAGAGAGTTGACCAACATTGCACATCCAACGAATTGAATGCATCCCGCGGTTGCAGCTGTGCCTTACCAAAATGCAGCAGGCGGATCTCCCGTAGAATGGGGCAGCGTCCTATAAAGTGCACGACGTTTTCCTGCTCTTTCAAATTGCAGATCGGGCACATAGTGTCGCTGGCTGGCACGTTTGGGATATAGCTTAGTGGGAGGATTTCTCCCCTGGCCATGAAAATGGTAAGGATCTTCTCAACGGTGAAGGCGTCAGTAAAATAGTTATCAAGTCCCTAACTTAATTAAGGGACCTATGAGACATCCGAGTTGTGCTTCTCCTTGATTCCGTTTTTGAACTGAGTCCTATTGGTTTCGTCCATATGTACTAGAATATTTTTCGCCCATTGCGACCATTGTGAAGGATCGCCTAACTGAAGCCTTTCTCCGTAGGTCTCGGCAAGCGTCTGCCATTCTATGACCCATTGCTTACGCTCCTGCACCAAAAAGTTCGCTAGAATTCGTGGCAGCCTATGTTCGGGCATGGTTACCACTTTCTGGATATACTTGAAGTGCATTACAGCTGCAAAGCTATGCAGCAGCGACAATCCTGTTTCAAGATATAACATCCTGTTCGGAGTAAATCTGGGTAGACAAAATATTTTCTTTAAGAACAATCTCAGAAGGCTTTCATCTTCTTTATAAGGTGAGATGCCCCAGACCTGTGCGCCGTAACAAAGGATTGACCGCATTACTGCACTAAACAGCTTGTACTTGCTACTCATTGGAACGTCCTTTTTTCCTAGCACCGATTTCCATATCCAGTTTATGGCTAGTTTTGCTTCTCGAAGTTTCTCCTGCAAATGGTTGTTGAAACGACCGTTGTGGTAAATCCAGACTCCCAGATACTTATACGACTTGACAATTTCTAGCTGAATAGACCCTAAATTCCATATTTCGTTTTGTGCCAGCCTTCTCCGATGCCTCTTGAAAATCAGAACTTTTGACCTCTCGGTGTTTACACACAATTTCCATAATAAAAAGTATTTGTGCAGAGCATTAATCATTGTTTGCAGTTCAACGGGGGATTCGGAGAGGATCACAATGTCATCTGCATACATCAGAGCCTTGATCGAGCATCCGCATATTTGAATACCGCAAGGCAGGCTATTCGTTATGTCGTTTATAAAAAGGGAAAACAGGAGGGGGCTGATTAGACATCCTTGCTTTACTCCAGCTTCCGTGGTAAACCACTCGGATAGTTGTTCTCCATCCCATACTGCCGCCAGGTTATCCGTGTACAAGCTATGTAGGACGTTCAAAAATTCCGTTGATATGCCGATATTGCTGAGCTTGTTGGTTAGGGTTCTTCTGTCTATAGAGTCAAAGGCAGCTCTGAAATCTACAAAGAACGCGCATATCTTTTTCCCGCTGTCGATATATGACCTTGCTATACTTGTAAGACTGAAAATGCTGTCTACTGTCGAATATCCTTTTATAAAACCGGCATGGAATTCAGTAAGAATATTGTGGTATTTACCCAGTTTTTTAGCCGCTCGAGTAGCAACGCAGAGAAGACTTTAGCTAACGCATTTTGAAAAGAGATTCCTCTGTAGTTAGATGTCACTTTCGGGTCGCCTTTCTTAAAGATGGGAAAAATTATAGCTTTTTGAAAGCTCTTCGGGACTGTTTTCGATCCCAAGAACTTGTTGAAAGCAGTGAGAAGGCTGGCTTTAAATTGAGGAGTAGCGTACTTAATGAATTCCGATGGTATCCTGTCATTCCCGGGTGCTTTTCGATAGCGTCCAGTCTGGGTCGCTAGAAGATCACGGAAATGTTTTCCTAGAACATCTGCATTAACTTCCATTGATTTTACAAATGAGTTTCCATTGAGTTTCCTAATAGTACTCCAATATGCCCTGCTATCTGTTATGGAATCCAATGATCTCGCTAGGTTAATGTAAAATTGCGTCCGAGCGTTAAGTTAGGTTAGGTTAGGGCGGCTGTCGGACTATAGTCCGACACACTTAGACCTCAATGGGTCCGTTGTGATACCGCATGATCTCGTTTTCCTTCTCTAGGGTCCCGTTTCTAGTAGATTCAGCCTGTGATAAGCTGATCAGCATGTCTTCCACCCGGAAGATTTAATAAAGGCACTTATGCTTTTGGGATTAATCTCCGATATTTCGGTAAGATCGTCGATGAAGGGGCTTCCTAAGTGTTTCAGTCTGAGTCTGCATAGGGCTGGGCAGAAGCAGAGAAGGTGTTCTACCGTTTCCACTTCTTCCTCATCCCTACAGCTTCTGCAGAAATCATTTTGCGGTGCTTTTAGCCTGTCGGCATGTGCGCCAACAAGCCAGTGGCCTGTAAGAGCTCGGATCAACATGCCACACTCTGTGCGGCTGAGTTTGAGTAACTCCGAGGTTTTTTTGTTGTTTATCACAGGCCATGTCTGGTGAGAGATGCGACACTGTGGTGCGTTTTGCCAATGGGTGTTGGCTAGTGTGTTGAAGTGGATTTTTATGTTTAGCTTGCAAGTAGCCATGGGCATACCGACATTTTCCTCTCCTGGTAGGAGAGGCTTGGTGGTGCCCTGCCTGGCTAATTCGTCCGCTATGCAGTTGCCTACGATGTCCCGGTGACCCGGAACCCATATTAGGCTGATAGTAAACTGATTTTCCATCTCGTGGAGAGATCTGCGACAGTCTGCTATTGTACGGGAGTTGGTGTTTGTCGAGTAGATCGACTTAATAGCCGCTTGGCTGTCACTATATATGTTTAGGTGTCCTCTCTGGAGGCTAAGGTTCCCTAAGCAGGTTAGTGCTTCTTTTATAGCGTGGACATCCGCCTGAAAGACGCTACAGTGGTCCGGGAGCCTGAATGACTTCCTGATATCTAATTGTTCGGAGTATACACCTCCGCCAACGTGTCCTTCTAATATGGAGCCATCTGTGTAGAAACAGATTGCGTCCGTCGTGCCCGGTCGGCCCTGTTCCCATTCCTCTCTATCAGGAATCAGGGCCTCAAAGGGTGTGTGACTATATTCAACAGATTTGCATATATCCGTGATCTTCGGAATCGATTTATCATGCTGGAGAATTTTAGCATGGCCATAAAATTGGGCTTTCCACTGACCTGTGTCCCTCAGTCGAATAGCTGCCGATTTGGCCCTTTCCATGCCTGCTAAGTCCAGGCTAGGGAGGTTCAAGATCGCATTCAGCGCTTTATTCGGGGTGGTTCGAAGGGCTCCACTAATACACAAAGCCGCCATTCGCTGTACTTTGTTTAGAGGAGTCAGTATGCATTGTTTGTGTAAGGCGGTCCACCACAGAGCCACTCCGTACAGTAGGATTGGCTTGACTACCGCTGTGTATATCCAGTTAACTATTCTTGGGGACATGCCCCATCTTAGCCCGATTGCTTTTTTACAAGAGTAAAGTGCAATGGTCGCTTTTTTGGTTCTCTCTTGGTTGTTTAAGCCCCATTTGAGGCGTTTATCTAGTACTAACCCCAAGTACCTGGCGTGATCGCTAAAGGAGAGATTACAATTGTTTAAAATAGGTGGGTTAAGTTGTGGAATTTTGTACCTATTTGTAAATAGAACAAGTTCTGTTTTCGAGGGATTTACCCCGAGTCCGTTCGCTGTCGTCCATTCCGATAGTATTTTAAGTTTAGCGGTCATAAGATTGCAAAGTGTTTGTGGATATTTTCCATTAAAGATGATGGCGACGTCGTCTGCGTATGCCACGACCTTACAACCTCCTCCCCCCAGAATCCGCAGTAGTTTATTTACTGCGATATTCCACAAGAGGGGTGATTGTACACCTCCTTGCGGGGTGCCTCTGTTCACTAGTCTAGTCTGGGTTGAGGTCCCTAGTGTGGCTGTGACCATTCTGCTTATCAGCAATTTATGGATTAGCCTCACCATTGGCGGCTCAACCCCTAGTTCTGTGAGAGATCCTGTTATAGCAGTGGGAAGCACGTTATTGAAGGCTCCCTCTATATCCAGGAAGGCGATCAGTGTGTATTCCTTGATGTTGAGTGATTTCTCGATGCTGCTTACCACCAAGTGTAGCGCCGATTCTGTTGACTTACCTTTGGTGTAAGCGTGTTGTGCTTCTGATATTTGTGTCGGGTCTACGGTGGCCCTTATGTGTAGGCTTATCATTCTTTCAAAGCTCTTAAGCAGGAATGATGTTAGGCTTATTGGCCTAAAATCCATTGCTGTGGTGTGAGTGGCCTTCCCTGCCTTGGGAATGAAAACCACCTTTGTTTCTTGCCATGCTGTTGGTAGTTCTCCTACCGCCAGGATGGATTGGAAGATTTTTTTCAACCAGTTTATGGCTATTTGTCCTGCTTCCTGGATGTGAGCCGGTGCTATCCCGTCCGTTCCCGGCGATTTGTATGGTTTGAAACTATGAATGGACCATTTCATGTTGCGGTCTGATAGGAGTGGATCTATTTCGATTCCCTCTCCTGCTCCTCTTTCAGGTGGATGACCTGCTTGTTGGCTCCCCGGGAAGTGAGCGTCTAGGAGCAGGTCCAAGGACTCTTTACTGGAGTCTGTCCATGATCCATCTGCTTTTTGAAGATAGCCCAAAGGCGCGGCTGTCTTAGAGAGTAGTTTCCTGAGCCTTGCGGCATCAGTTGTTTTTTCATTGTCAGAGCAGAAGGTCTGCCATGCCGTTCGTTTTGCTCTTCTAATGGCCTTTTTGTAGGAGGCTAGTTCAAACTTGTAGTTCAGCCAATTGGTGTCCTCATTTCCCGCCTTTGCTCTGTTAAACAGGCATCTGCAGTTGGCTTTGAGGATAGATAGTTGTTGGGTCCACCAGGGGGGTTTTTTCCTTCCTCTTGGTTTCTCTGTGGGGCATGCCACTTTGAAGGCAGTGTTGCATGCCTCTGTGAATTTGTACACTGTTTCGTCCAGCTCATGTGGGTTTGTGATGCTTTCTGACGGTTCCATGGGGAGGATATTTGTTAGAACTTCTTTGTACCTGTGCCAGTCCGCTCGTCTGGGGTTGGCGAAGCTGACCGGCAGGGGCGAATCAAGAGACAATACGGTTTCTATGAATCTATGGTCCGAAAAGGAGTGCTCGTCAGAGACTGCCCACTTTTTGACTGCGCCTACGAGTGAATCTGATACCAAAGTTAGATCTATGATCGTTTGGCAAGCTTTAGTTATGAAAGTAGGGACATTGCCCCTATTGCATAAGAATAGGTTCGAATTTAGAATAAAATCAAAAAGAGACTCACCTCTGTCGTTGTTGTTTGGGCAACCCCATTGGGTGTGATGGGCGTTGGCGTCACAGCCTATTACCAATCCGTTCTTCAGCTTTTCGCATTCCTCTGCTAGTCCTCTGACCAGCGCATCTGGGGGGTTTTCCTTCTCAAAGGCCAAATAGGCCGATAGAACCCTTATAGAGCCACTCTGCAGCTCCAGTCTTACTGCGGTGTTGTCTCCGTTGCTGTAATTGCGAAGTAGAAATATACTAAGATGCCTTTTGGCTAACATACAGGTTCGAATTTTACCTTCTTTGGGGTCAAGCATAAGCTTGTATTCCTTTGTTCCTAGTCCAGCAACCTTGCCTCCTATTACCCAAGGTTCCTGTACGAGGACTAGGTCGGCTCCGCCTTCTGTCAGGCGAAGCAGAAGTGCACCAGACGCTGCGTCCGAGCGTTTTGACAAGTTAACTTGTGTGCGGCGTTTGCTTCATGATACATTACCACTGCACTTGCTGAGTTTGTTGAATTGGCCTGCCTTAGCAAGTTGAAAGAAAGTATTCGAGCTGCCTCACCCTGCTCCGTGTACTACTCTTGCTTAAAGGCCCTGAGCTTTCTTTGTCCTCGATTATTAACGGCTTTGGTAATGCACTCTGTAAGAAATCCTTCAATTTCGTCAGGGGTTATCAAATCTGCCGCACAATTTGTTGCCAGGTTTCAGTCTAACTTTGTCCTATAGCTTTCACTCTATCGATTTCGCCAGATCAAACTTGGTAGAAGTCCAAGCGGCGCTGTGCTTGCGTCCGATGTTGTGGAGAGAATGACTGTAACTTCCAACGGGAGATGGTCAGAGAATACTTGACTGCTCTCTTGGAAGTCCTTGATAGTTTCTATCCATGTACCGCGTGCCATACATAGGTCGATGGTGGACCGAGCTTCACCTCTCATGAAAGTGTAATCGCCCACAGGATCGCTTGCCGACCTTCCATTGACCACCGTGAAGCCAAACAGCTCGACCAAGTCCATTAGGTGCCGGCCATTGGCGTCTGTTACTTTGTCTTTGGCATAACGGGCTTCATTGAGGGAGCTTGTGACTAACTGTTGGTCGAATCCATAAAGTTGAGCTTCACCCAACCTTGCGATACAATCTCCTATGATCAGTGCACTTTCATTTAGTCGAGCATGGCTTAAAACCTCATATAACTTCCCAGAATCTCTTTCCTTATGATTACAGTTAATATACACTGGCAGCAGGTGCAGGTTTTCATTTTCTGCAGTCCTCAGTTGGATAATACTGGTCCCATCTATATTTATGAATCTGATTATATTCCGGTCGTGAAGTTCTTTTTTTATTCCAAATAACATTCCACCATTCGTCCTCTTGCGCTAGTTCAGATGGCGGCACCCATCTAAGCACAAAATCTTTAAATTTGACTTCGACAGCATCCAATTTGGCTTGAAAATTTGAAACGACGCAATGTACTAAAAGAAATCATTATATATAAGCTTATTTTTCATTCCTGCCACGTTATAGGACAATATTCTGATCTCCAGTCTCTTTCATTCGCATTTGCACCTGCAACATTTCTACATTCTAACAAAGGACTACATCTACTACATTTATTCTTGATTATTTTTAGTTTTTTGACTTAGACTTTTGGCTTAGGTACGCATAAATAATCTGAGACATTTGCAAACTGTTTCCGTATATTTCCTTTAATTTTGTTTCAGCTGGTTTTCCTTGGCACATGAGCACCTTATTATTATTAAAGGACATCCAATTTCCGTCTACGTTAATACTGTCGTTTTGGACTTTTAACGGTTACTGGATTTAAACTCATATTTTTTTGGTTCCCATTGAAGTCCCAATATTTTCACGAACTTATTTTCCTTGATACTTTTTATTTTGTTGTTGCCAATATCTTTTACTACTACTACAACTACTTTTATTTCTTTCTTATTCGAAATCCATTTTCTTAAATTCGGATTACATTTTATAAAATCGCCAGAAATCTGCTTTATTATATTAATGACACTCTCCACTGAATTGGCCCCTGCCATAGGATCATCCATGCAGAAGTAATTTATTTATTTACTTATCGCCAACTCGAATTATTTTTCCACTTTCATAATTTTTACAATTACAATTATATCTACTAAAACTCTAGTAGCTAAATATGGAGCCGGTACAGTCCCGAAGGTAACTGTTTTTAAATTATAAGATTTTACTTTATCTTCATAAAAATCTCTTCATAATATATATTGATAGTCTATTCTTTCTATTCTTGATCTTTTTCATCGACCTATATTTGTCGGTACATTTTTTCACTGTCCGCTGATATGGCGCATTCACATTTACGCCAATTCAAAATGATATAAAAAATTACTTTCAGGACTCTAGGACCAACCCACGTACATCATTAAGGCTTTTCTTGTTAGTCACCTTGGCCGAAGCATCAAACACTACTCTTAATTTTGTAGTAAGACTTAAATCCCTAAGTACGGCTTGATGGTGTATATAATATTTCCCTTCCCTTTCTACTCAACCATATGCCCAACATCAATATATTCTGCAGTCATTTTTTTTGGAATATTAATAAGTCGTGCCATTGCTTGTGCCTTTGAATCCTTTCAGGATGTATCGTCCCTAAATGGAATACGACCATCTAAATAAGTGGTAGTTTTAATAAAATGGTTTTCACAAACTTCGGTTTCTATATCATTATACCCGTTACTCGTAGAGTAAAATGGTATATTAGATTCGTCGGAAAGTACGTAATAGGCAGAATTAAGCGTTTCCGGCATCATAAGGTATATATACTCTTGATCAGGATCACTAGCCGAGTCGATCTAGCCATGTATTTTGATACACATGTATCTTTAGAAGATATCCTACTAATCTCAGTCTCCGCTTTAATTTTTGGCAGTTTTATAATTTTTTGCTGCCTCCTCGGATATGATAGTGCTTTGCGATCCAATATCGGATCGGACACTTTTCTTCCCAATTTTAGTAACTAACTCGTTTGAAGTTAAAATTATTCTCTATATTGGAAATCCTTTTGACAGGTTTTTCCTCCGGAACGGAGCATGTCGCACACAACCGTTTCGCAAAAAAATCTTTGGTTTTTATTAAATGACTCTGACATAATTGAAAAGACTGTGTACTAATCTTTCTGAGCTTGTGTAAGTTGTGTGTTCCTTCATTTGTCGTGTTTATAAAATGTTTAATGTGCTTAACAGAATAAATATTTCAAATTGATAAGTCCATCAAGGTATTTAATTGCTCCCAGAAAATTTTGCGAAGGTTTTCGTAATTTACTGCGGAACATAATAATAGGTGATTTAATTTTAGTGCTTGACCTTTAAAAGCGGACTTTAAATATTTAAATTTTAGGGAGGTACTTAGATTCTCCCTTGTATGAACTAGATGTGGACACCTCAATTTGAGGTAGGCTTTGTTTAAAAGTGGACTTCAAATTTTTAAATTTCAGGAAAGTACTTAGATTCTCCCTTGTATGAACTAATTCAACTTACAATTCTAGAATGAGGTCCCACTCTTCGGCATCACCGCTAGATGTGGACACCTCAATTTTAAGTAGTCTTGGTAAATTATAATTGTTACCCACAGCCTCCACATTATGAACAGCTTTTTCTTTGATCTACTCATTAATTTTTGCATAAATACTTTGGATCAAATTCACTAAGGGTTATTTTGAACTCAACACTACAACTACCAACTTCCATCAAGGTATTTAATTGCTCCCAGAAAATTTTGCGAAGGTTTTCGCAATTTACTGCGGAACATAATAATAGGTGAGCGACAAATTTTAGTGCTTGACCTTTAAAAGCGGACTTCAAATATTTAAATTTTAGGGAGGTACTTAGATTCTCCCTTGTATGAACTAATTCAACTTACAATTCTTGAATGAGGTCCCACTCTTCGGCATCACCGCTAGATGTGGACACCTCAATTTGAGGTAGGCTTTGTTTAAAAGTGGACTTCAAATATTTAAATTTCAGGAAGGTACTTAGATTCTCCCTTGTATGAACTAATTCAACTTACAATTCTTGAATGAGGTCCCACTCTTCGGCATCACCGCTAGATGTGGACATCTCAATTTTAGGTAGGCTTGGTAAATTATAAATGTTACCCACAGCCTCCACATTATGAACAGCTTTTTCTTTGATCTACTCATTAATTTTAGCAGAAATATTTTGGATCAAATTCACTAAGGGTTATTTTGAACTCAACACTACAACTACCAACTTCCGGTTTAAAATCTGAGACATTTTTCCAGAGAAAATGCATCCTGCTTCTCCTAATTTTCAAAGTTATTAACACTTCGTAATCAACCTTTTGTTGATTTATTATAGCTAACATTTAGTCAAACCTCTTTTTCGTGAAACACTCAGGATCTACTAAACCTAACTTAAATAAATAGGCATGAAGTGTATTTTTTGGTTGGATAAATTTCGTCCACCTTTTTCGATAATTTCTCTATATGCTTTATTTATCTCCTACTACCTTTAAATCAGGTCTAAGTATTGCACGGACATCATTTTTAGAATTGATGAGTCGAGTCGATGGCCTCGACTACAATATACCCGTTATTCAGTTAGCCTTCAGCGCCAATTAGCCTATAGCGCCCCCAGCGGCTTGGTGGCGTATTAGTAAAAACAGTTTATTTGCTGCATGTGGTGTTCAATCCCGATTGAATCTCAACATATTACAATTTGGATATAACCTTTTTATGACTGGTCCGATTTTAATAATTTAGGTATAAGAACAAACTTCCATTCACAATCTTACAAATTTTTTTTAAAAATGTGGACGCTATACGGGTCTTAGTGTTTTAGTCCTTTTTCGGCGTTAGAGTGGGCGTGGCACCCTGCTGAAAGAAACTTGCGCTCCGTTGGAAGAATCTACACGACAAGTCCCAACACTCTGGATCGTTTAGTTTCAGAGATCTCAGCGTTGATATGGACAGACAGAATATATATACCTTATTTGGTCGGAAACGCTTCCTTTTACTTGTTACATGTTTTCCATAGAATCTGGTATACCCAATTACTCTACAAGTAACAGGTATAAAAATAAGGGTTTATCTTAAATGTACAGATTGTTCAATAATTTTTTTGCAAAAGGAAAAATGTCATAAAAATTCATTTTAAAGTTATATTTTTATTAACAAAAATAGGATTTATTTAATTGTTCCTTTTATAATATGGTTAAGGCGCTTAATATCTACAACAATAAATTAAAAACAAAACATATTTTAGCATGAAACTAAGGAAAAAACAACAAAAACAAAAAGTGGGATAGTAATCAGTTGTTAATTAATTCTTTGCAACATGTAAACAGAAGCTAAAGAGAGACACAAAACAAAGTAACGGTAACTAAATTTTGAGAAAAATGAACACGTTAGTTGTTGTTATTTTCTTATCTCCCATGATCATTGCGATTTAACTATTGAAAAGTGCACAAGTGATCCTAATCCGCTGTTTAAAAAATGCCTGGAAAAAGAGTTGATGGAAACCTTATTCTATTCGTTTATTATTACTATTACAATATTAAACGGCAAAAGTATTATCAACTTCGTTTGATATTAAACTAAGCACAATTTAGAACATAATTAATCGAGCGGAAAACAAAACCGTCTGCATTTAAAAAATTATCAAGGCAGACCACCACAGCTTTCCAGACGTGACCATACAAAAATTTTGAAAAATATTAACAATAATCCGCAAACTACACTTAGGCAGTTGGCCCTGGACTTAAAAAATTATTGGAATAAAACAGTGAGCCAAGAGACCATCAGAAAAGTTCTCAATACACACAAATACTCTTCCCACGTAGCCAGAAAGAATCCTATGCTTTCTGCTATTAACATCGATAGGCGGCTAAGATTTTCTATTGCCAATGCTAACAGGCCGGCGGAGTACTGGAACGACATTATGACCAAAGAATTTTTTTTGTACATTTTGAAAAAAGAATTGACCAAAAGCGTCATTGATTTTGGTTTAATTTGCCGTCAAATAAGCTTCCGTAAAAGCTTTATCAAGGCAACGACCCCCAGCACAAATCGTGGATTTGAAGGAACTGGCTGCTGTATAACTACAGCAAAGTAATTGACACTCCTGCCCAGAGTCCTGACTTGAACCCCATCGAAATTTGTGGGCTTTATTAAGGAAGAAAGTGGCTAATCGCGGACTCACCAATAAAAATGCATTGACCAAAGCGATCCAAAGAGAAATGGAAGAAAATACTTGAGTTTTATGACTTAAATCAACTTATTCAAACTATGCCTCGTCGCCTGAATTCTGTCTTGGATGCCAAAAGACACCACACCAAATATTAGAAAAAAAACCGTTATTATACCCCTTACTCGTAGAGTAAAAGGGTATACTAGATTCGTCGGAAAGTATGTAACAGGCAGAAGGAAGCGGTTCCGACCCCATAAAGTATATATATTCTTGATCAGGATCACTAACCGAGTCGATCTAGCCATGTCCGTCCGTCCGTCTGTCCGTCTGTCTGTCTGTCTGTCCGGATGAACGCCGAGATCTCGAAAACTATACAAGCTAGGCTATTGAGATTTGGCGTGCAGATTCCTAAGCTTCTTCTTACGCAGCGCAAGTTTATTTCAGCAGAGTGCCACGCCCACTCTAACACCCACAAACCGCGAAATCCTGCGACGCCCACAATTTTCATGCTAGATAAAAAATATTAACTGAAATGTATTGGTCTCGTCAATTCCAATCGATTGATCAAAAAAATTGCCACGCCCACTCTAACGCCCATAACGCTTAAATCTGACTACCACCGGTAGGTGGCGCATTTTAATCTCGCTTTTCTGCTTGCATATCTCCATTTCCCTTTGGTAACTTTAGCTGAGTAACGGGTATCTGATAGTCGAGGTACTCGACTATAGCGTTCTTCCTTGTATTTTATATGTTTTCGTTTCGAATTTAACCAATGTTTACATTACAACTGATATTTTTCCCACTCTTTGGTTTTGTTGTTTTTTCCTCAGTTTCATGCTGAAATACGTTTTGTTTTTGATATTCATTATATTCCATTTGATAGCAAATACGATATATATCTATAACTAATATATCCACAAAGTTTACATGGTCTTCATAATGATCTTTCATTTTGTTCGTCAAAGTGTCTGGCCTCAAAAGAGGATAGGGTAAAAATTTAATTGTTGACCTGGGAAATACGAAAAATTATGTAATACATTATCGGGACTTGCAACAATGTATACAGAATGGGTTAGTATAGAAAAAGATCCATAGAGGTGTTCAGTTCTTACAAAAGCCTTGGTTAAAGAATTACATTGATCTAAATACTTTACATAGGCAAAATTCAAAACATAAATTTGAAATCCTGTGACGCCCACAATTTTCATGCTAGATAAAAAATATTAACTGAAATGGACGCGTATAAGGCTACGGAATCTAAATCTGAAATCCCAATTTTCTATCTTTGATAGCTTCCGAGATATCCACGTTCATACTTACGATTTTTTAAAGATTGTGGGCGTTAAAGTGGGCGTGACAAATTTTTTTTAAGTCAATCGATAGGTATTGATGAGAACAATTGATTTCAGCTAAAATTTTTATACTAGCATCAAAACTGTAGGAGCCACAATTTTGGGCGGTTTTTGGGCGTAAGAGTGGGCGTGGTACTCTGCTGAAACAAACTTGCGCTGCGTAAGAAGATCCTGATCAACAATATATATACTTTATGGGGTCGGAAACGCTTCCTTCTGCCTGTTACGTATTTCCCGACGAATCTAGTATACCCTTTTACTCTACGAGTAACGGGTATAATAAAAAATACTTGACCGTTGGGGCCTTTACGTATAAATGCCGTAGTTTAGTTATGATTTACCCAAAATTACGCGTCAAATAAGACCTCATTCGTTTGAATCGGATGCTACGTTCGAAAGTTATTCGCAAAACAAGATTTCTTGGGGTTTTTTTGAAAATGACAATTTTATTTTCTTTGTCAGTTTGTCCCAAAAGTATTTTTTAGGGTCCTGCATATTGTATATGGTGGTAAAAATCTTAATAAGAGTGATCACGCCAAAAGGGTGTTTGATTTCTGGCGGCAGTGTCGAGCAGCGGTTATCTACATCTCGCTTGCTCCCACTGCACTTTGCTCTCCCTCTTTAGCTCTCTCCAAGTCCTTGCTTAACCGTGGAGTTTATAAGTAAAGCTCGGCTTAATTAGTTATTCTTTGCCTCACGTAGCATAACATCCCGAAAAGTTTACGATCAAAATTCCGAGATGATTTTCGCACATTTTCCTGGGACTCAGTTTTACACGATCATGCCACACCCCGCATCCACATTTAGGTCCAGTTGAACCGGATCTTTTGGATTTGCCTTTCCCGGTTTTTTTTCCCGACGGCCACACCTCCCGCTTAACCGACCGAGGGGCGCTGCGTGTGTCGTACGGCACGAATTCGCGAGATGATAGACGCGTAGAAAAATTAAGATATTGTTTAAGGAAAAAAAAGTTGGATCTAAATCTGTGCTAGAAAATTTAATATTAATCGTTTTAAGAGAGGCAGAGAGTTAGATTTTGAGATAATAGGATAAAGGCTTTTATGGTCAGAACATAATACTCTGAAAAGTTCATGCTAGTCATATTTAGGTCTACAATGATTAAAAATTAGAGCAGTGTTACTTCTTTTTAATCTTTTCGCCTCGAATAAGGTTATAAATACAGACTGTTCCTAGCATCGTTCAGCGGTTGGCTAGGGAGGGTAAGTTAATTAGGAGTAATCTACTAGAATAAGAAGGTAAAATTAGGTGCACATACAAGTTTAGGCGCCTTAAAGCAAATAGCAAAAAGTTCTTCTTACAGATTCGATGGGATCAGCATGAATTCCTTATTGTGGATTCCAGACGGGAGATCCATACTCAAGTATCGGGTGGACAAGGGAATTAAATAAGGTCTTTGTAATATAAGGATCATCAAATTCCTATGACCATTTTTTAATAAAGCCAAGCGCCCCCCTAGCTTTATTCACAATATACGAAATATGATCAGCAAAAGAACGTCAAGATCGTCTAATCTAATATAGTTTAATTTAATTTATTTAATATAGCTTATTTATTTTATCGAATGTAATATCATTTTTCATCACAATTGTTGATATCAGACATTTTTGTTAAAGGAGCGTTTGCCACTACTTTTTACCTGTTTAAGAGGTGTTTTTGTTTGATATCAGAAGTTTTTTTTTGCACAAGAGCTTAAGTACCCCAATACCATGACTAGGAGTTGTCCCCATGAATATTAAACTTTTTAATAACAAGTTTTATCGCTTCAATAACCTATTTTAATAGCACATGTTTGGAATCTCAAGAGCTGTATAGTTTCAGATCAGATCCAAGAGAAACCTGTCATTTCTTATATTTCCCGCTGAACTAGCGGGTTTTTCCAAAGTGGTAGAACAAATAGATCAAGTTTCCTATTTCGAATAGCTTCATGCAAGTAAAGGACCCTAAAACCATAAAAGATTTTTTGTTTGAAAAAATATAATAAGAATTGTTTTCATCAAATTGGTTTTTTCCTGTTTATTCCAATAAGTATGAAATATTTCGTATACGGAGCTGAAACGAGTTGCACTTTTTATCGCTTAATATCTTCCAAACGGTAATTTTGAGGGCAAAAAGTGTTATATATAAAAAGTTGTGGAATCTTAAGGGCTATATGATTTGAAATTTAAAAAGAAATCGTTTGACTTAATTTGGAGAAAATAGTCAAAAAGTGGTTTTAAAAAATAACTTTTTGTCATAACTCGAAATCTATTATATTTAGACAACTTTACTATATGAAGGGTATTTAGCAAATTATATTATCTTTTCGGAAATATATAGCACGTTTCCGTAGCATTAATTGTTTAGATACTATAAGCATTTTTTTTCCGCTAAACTAGCGGGTTTTTCCAAAAGTCGTAGAACAAACGTTTTCTAATTCAAGCTACTTTATCCACCCATAGGGTTTCCAAAACCCTATAACTAAGATGGGATGCATACAAACCCACAAAGGGACAAACATTTTCATTTTGGGAAGAAGAAGAAGAAGAAAGAAGAAGAAACAAATCTATATTTCGAATGTCTTGGTAAGCAGTCAGCCACTCGAAAATATAATTCGTTTGACTTTCTGTACGATTTGTCCAAAATCCTAGTCCGATTAAATCCGACAACGGTAATTAATTAATAACTTCGCCATTTTTTTTCGATTTTCCTTTTGCTACTTGCGGTTATTTCCTCCTTTTTTAATTGCATTTGGCCGTTCATCCATATATACATACACTTATATAACATCGAGAAAAAATTCCAAGCTTAGAAGAAATATTGTGCAAATATATGCCAAGCATACAGTGAGAATTATTTAATTTCCAGCGCTCTGCCAATTCAGGCCCCCAAAACTTTCCAAGTTTTTTTCACTGCGGATATAGAGTTGCTAAAATACTTACACATATTATTCGTTTTTCTCGAATACAGTCCCAATACAAAGAAATCGAAAACGTACATCACAACACATACCCGCCTTAATTAATAATTTAATAAATATAAAACCTGCGAACATTACATAAACAAATTACAAATCTACGTACATATCCATATCTTCATACTTATCCGTATCTACATACACAAATACCTCTTACATGCACATATGTTTTTAATTCCCACCATCCCGTTCCCACTAATTAAAGTTTTCCGTCGGCCATCCGATTAAATACCGTATACATATACCAAAAAGGATAAGTACCATAATTTTTTTTTAACGGGTGATATACAAACTCCTTCAACACCGATCCTAATCCGTATTATTAGGTTTAATTCCGCAAAGTAACCAGGTCGGTCCGTGCTCCAATTTCACATCGTTTCACTGTTTTAGAAGTGGGCCAGGTTTCCTATTTTTTCGACATAAACAAAATAGAGCAGATTCTAACCCAAAAAAGGTATTTTTTTTAATGTCCGTTGGAAGTGATAACAACAAGTTGTCTATTCCACCTGCCGTAGTCTCAGGCACACCCGTAGATCCGCCCGCTCAGATCGGCTGAGTGAATTTTAATCCAGGGCAAAGACTTCTTCGCCGGTCCCTCACACTCTTTCCATGCTTAACATTCGCCGCAAAGAAATACGCGCGTTATGGGACCGCATCAAGGCATACACCGGGTGTATAGCAGAAGGCGGAGACCGTGCTGTTGATAGTTTGCCAATTCTCAAAGCTAAATACGGCTACTGCTATTCCGCTTACGAGAGATGTGGTGCTGATAGCCAAAGCTCCCCAAGTTCAAGCTGTTCCTAACCAGACCTACATTTCCTCTGGCTGTCGGCTGCCTCCGTGCGATAATGAGGTTTTCTCCGGAGATTATCTGCAGTGGCCGACCTTTGGGGATCTGTGTACGGCCGCTTATATAAACAATCCATGGCTGACGCCAATCGTAAAACTGTTTCACCTGAATGCAAAAACAAGTGGCCAAGCACTCACTATATTTTCGAATTCCCCCTTTAATAACGAAGGTTTTCGCTCAGCCTGGGCTAACCTAACTGAGCGTTTCGAAAACAAGCGGTTGTTAGTAAATAGCCAATTAGAAAAACTTTTCAATGTGCCATGAGCAAGAATAAATTCTTACGAGACAAGGGTAGCACCCAAGCCCAAAGGACGTGACCTCTTAAGAAGGAAAAGCATCCTGTCCGCACATATGCACGATTTCTCCAGATGACGGTCGACGAGCGGTCGGCATATATAAAGATAAAGCCGCTGTGTCTGTACAGCTTCCCACGAGGGCATCAGCTGCGTGATTGTGAAAGCACTTATAATTGCCGTGCAGCGGCCACACCTTACTTCACAGAGGCAACTCCTCCCTATCGCCGTCGAATCCCTTTCCGAGACCCAGATTAAGAGCAAATATACCAGTTGCCACCGCTACCGGGTCCACGGACTCTACAGTCCAAAATAACTTCGCGACGGGGTATAGATCCGTCTTGCATATGTCACGTGGGATCGAATTATAAGGCTCGTGCCATGATAGATTCAGGATCAGAGGCAACCTTTGTTTCTGAGCGGCTGTTTAAATTAATTAAGTTGCCTCACCAAGTAATCCGAGCCCAAGTATCAGGCTTAAACCAGACAATATTCGCTGAATCTAAAAAGCTCTGTCAGTTTACCATCCGCACTCCGACGAGGCCTGGCTTGCAAATAAGCACGACGGCCTATGTTCTTCCTCAATTAGCTGGAAACCTCCCATCTTGTCCGATTCCGCAACAGTTTCTACGGAACTTTCCCGAACTGCTACTAGTGGATCCAAAGTTTTTCTAACATTTGTGGGTCTCTCCTCTGTCAAGAAACCATTTTCGGGTGGATCCTAACAGGACCTTCCTGCTTCAAGGGAAAATCAGATTTCCGCTTTTTCCACGCAAATCTCCCACTGGGATAAGCTTTTCACCAAATTTTAAGAGGTGTAGGATCTGCCAGTAAGAGTAGCAAAATCTTCCGATTTGACCTTTGAGGAAAACTTTCTCCGGACCAGAGACGATAACGGCAGGAATGTCGTAAATCTTCCGTTTCGTGACCCTGAAAACGTAAAATCCGCCCTCGGGCACTCTAGATCCTCCGCGTTGTCGCAGTTCCTAAGAACAGAGCAACGCCTGAGGAGGGACAGTCAGCTGACTCCGTGATTCAAGAGTATCTCGACCTCCATCACATGAGAGAAGTCTGTCCTACCCATAATTCTGCAAGTTATTAACTTCCGCATCATGCCGGGCTCAAGCCGGAAAGTACAACCTCCAAGCTGCGCCTGGTTTTCAATGCCTCCAGAATGGGATCAGTTTAAATGATATCCTTCATGCTGGCCCAGTCTTACAGTCCGATCTAACTATCCAGATCCCGAAGTGGCGATATTTCCGATACGTCTACAGTGCCGATATCGAGAAAATGTATCGACAGATATGGGTAGATCCGAAGCATTCCCAGTTCCAGCCATCTTATTCCGCAACAGCGAGGGGCACATTCGAGATTTCGAATTACAGACGGTAACTTTTGGAGTCAATTGCGCGCCATTCCTGTCGATTCGAGTGCTGCAACAGCTGGCAACTGACGTGCAGCTCAGCCACCCAAGAGCGAACAACGTCATTCGAAATCATATGAATGTTGACGATGTCCTTTCGGAAGCTTACTCCGCCGAGGACGCTAAGCTCATTGTTCGCGAGCTACAAATATAATGTCTAATGGTTTTTGTTTCTTTAATGTCTTAGTTGCAACATTAATACCAGTCGAATGGTTTGCCTTCTTATTTTATTCTTCATTATCTTTTCCCTCCCTTTCTTTTCCGTTTTATTCAACCCCATACCAAATTTATTCTTGGCTTTCATTACATTTGTAACAAAGTATGCTGCTGCTCTTTCACCAAGAGGGCTATCTGGTGCCTTGACACGCGACCAGGCTGTGTCAATTAATATGGAGACTGCCCTATGTCGTTCACTTAATGCGTTGTTTTGAGAATATGCAATATCGTATTCCTTGCAAGCTTCATTCAATTGGTTTATTCCTTGATCACGTTCCAACCGTTTCTGTAACTTTGTACCCGGTCCACAAAAATTATATCCCGGAATATGGGCTTCAAACGGTAATGTATTGATTAGCTTATCGACAAGACCACCACCGTGATTACAATTAAAAATTCGATTGATGCGATTATAAAAACGTTTCCCCATTTTATTGATGTTTAATCATCAAAGATTTCTCATTGAATGAGGTACATAAGATTGAAAGATGCGTTTAATAAGTCAAAACCAAAAATTGTAGTTGGAAATATTAACGATGAAAATGAGAAAAATCAACCGCCACGACATAGTGCTCTCTTACCGAACACAATAAGGGCTCTAATTGTCGGGCCTTCGAATGGTAATAAGACTCGAAAAATATGTCAAACATACTGTCATATACCGAAACATCTCATTCGTGACAATGCCAACTTTATTATAATGTTTAAATAAGATGAAAAAAATAAAAAAAAATAAACATTTGTGAAAATTTGTCAAAAATGTTGGCAGGACAATCACGGATTCCTATTACCTAGCAATGATAACGAAATGGATAACGGAAGATACAGAAAAGGATGTGATCAATTTATTATGATTTACGGAGTATTTTCAATATAAAGCTTGGTTAGATACTTTCAACAGTTTATCAAGAGTTTTCAATATGTCTAGATCACTTGCATTATCCTTGAATGGAAATAGTTCCATTATAAATACAAACTTTTATCCACCTATTTAATTAAATGGTCGATATGAGTGCGCTTTTATCGATTTTAATATTTATAATTCGATTCCAAATATTGATGAAAAAATAATCTCTTCCACATCGGTGACAAGGTTATTACAATTCCTACTGGATCATATGAATTAAACGATATCACCAATTTCATTTACAATAAACTAAGAGATTATAACCTTGAAAATACATTTACAATTCGTTTCGAATGTAATATAATCAGCAGTTCATATGTAGATAATACACCGAATCATACGTTACATGAGTTTGGCATTTATGTTCCGCCTGGATATAAAATGACAGTGACACCAGATAACCTAATTTATTTGCCAATCAACTGTGATGAAATAAGCACACTATCTATACGCATTGTTGATCAAAACGGTGATTTGGTGATTCGCATGCACATTCGGTTAACAGAATGTTTATTTATAATAAAAGACATAGCTTAAGTCCTCAGCCGAGCATTACTAGTTGTAAAGCTATAGAAAGAGGATCAACAGTAAAAAGAAGCTCACTTACTTAGAAAAATAAAATATTTTTAGTCGTTAGGATTGAAGCTTCGAGTATAATATAAAAGGTGGAAAGGAAAACAATGAACGAAGTTTTTACTCTTCGAGAAAAGATTTACTCAGATGAGAGTATTTCGAAGAAAGAGTTTCATACTTATTCATCGTATAATCAAAAATTTAAACCAAACGATGAAATTCGAATTACTATCCAAAATCAAAACTTGTACGTGCTTCCTCACGAAAGTTGCCCTAATTTTCAAGGAAGTATTAGAAAAGACTACCCGAATTGACCTACAACTGATAATGTTACCACTTTTTTTTTTAAATATTGTATGGCGTACTATTTGGATGAAATTAAATACGAAATTAATGGATGTGAGATTGATAGAAAACGATTTGTCGGTATGACCACTACCCTTAAAAATTATATATCTTTGGATAATCTTTAATGTCAAAATCTTTTTAATTCCGGATGGAGCAGTGGAGACGAAATTTCTACGGAAACCCACTTTAACTTTTCTGAACCATTAAAAAATTTGTTGCGATTTGCTGAGGATTATAAAAAAGTTTTGTTAAATTGTAAACACGAACTAGTGTTGATGCTAACTAAGAATCTTGGTGATGTGTTTGAACAAACCAGAAATGAACAAACTTTTAAGCTGGAAATGACGAATATAACCTGGAAAATTCCCCATGATGTGATTTGAAAAAATTAAGATGTACGATATTATTAAAAGTGGTGTAGACCTACCAATCGCATTCCGGAGCTGGGATTCCTATGTTAATCCCAAGTTGGGGTGTGGGAGTCAACACAGTTGGAATGTGAAATTGTCGGCTAACCGCGAAAAACCAAGATTTGCCATAATTGGATTTACACTAAATGGAGAACTTATCACAAATAACTTATCAAACTTGAAAGTTCACTTGAATTCTGAGTCATATCCATATGATAATCTGAATGTTTATTTTAGTAAGAATCAGTATGCTCACCTATATGAAATGTATACAAGATTTCAATCTAGTTACTATAATCGTGAGTCACAACCATTTTGGACCCCAAATGAATTTAAATTGAAGGCCCCTATTATGGTGGTTGATATTTCACATCAAAACGAATCAGTGAAAACTGGTCCTATTGATGTGAGAATTTCAATAGAACTGAAGACATCAAGTCATAAAAATACCCAAGCTTACTGTCTCCTCATACATGACCGTTTAGTTGAATATAACCAATAAAACGGACTAGTACAACGAGTTGTTTAACATTAGAAAAATATTGCAATATACTGTTTCGATTGATGTTCAAGGTTTCTTTGATAATAATAATAATTTTATTCTAAAGGAAATAGGAATTATATTCGAAAAAGATCCAAACTTGATTAATAGTTTTTTAATGGAACCACCATATGATTTTACTTTGCTAAATACAAAATCTCGAAAGACTGCAATTTGGTTAACCAATACACATCACAAAATTTTTTGGAACAATGGAGAAAACAGTTTTCCACAAACCCGAAAGTAGTAGATACTTTCAATTACAATTACAAGCGGAAAACAAATTATTTGTAAAGGTGTGGAAAAGAAAAACGATTTCTACAGACGTTTTTTGGGAGTCGTCAGCTCATTAATATCGAGGAAATGGGCTGTCCGTCATTAAACAGGTTTAAAGGAAACGGGTTTCCCTGTTGTGAAACACACCTTAAGGGCGGGGTTTGTGCTCTAAACAATGCATACAATATTTTGACATTTTTTAAAAGTAGCTCCAAAACAAAAAAATAATTTTTACTGAGACTAGATGTGAAAATGAAATTTCTTGAGGAAATTGACCAATTTATTGAACAATTTAATGGAGTTATAATTGGTCAGCATTTTCAATACCTTCTAAACACAAAAACTATGTTCATGAATCGAGGTGGACCTGATCTCAAAACTACGAATTATGGTGAACACTTTATATTTTGTAATCCAGAAATGAGGTCGGAAACGTGCCCCTGCTTCTTTTATGCAAATCGCCGGAATCAAGGCAGAAAATTAATTTCAATATATAATACAAATATTCGCAATACCAAAATAAATGAATAAATTTGTTATTATGCTACAAAATGAACTTCTGACTTTTTATTTCGAGTTAAAATTACAGGTACGGAGAATGGAAACTATTTCCTTGACTGAGATATGTCGGCTACTTGCGAGTTGTTGCGCGGTCGTGATTGCATCCCCTATTATGGGAACGTACTACAGCTAGCAGTCAGTCGTTGGCGTAAGGCCCATGATCCTGTCAATGAGCGTGCGCCTTCAGGCTTGTGCATGTGTCCCTAATATTGCGGTCAGGTAATGGGCAGGTGCTCTTGCTTGAATCCCTTTTATGACATGTTTGTGACCCATTTGTGGAAAGGAGAGAATCTTAGACAATTTACCAGTTAAACGTTCTGGGGCGGAAACAAAAATGTGTGTTTGAAAATATTCCACATCTGAGAATCATTAACTTGTGAGATTTATTTTATTGGGGTTCTTTTGATTTCTAAATTTGTTTTACAATTATAGGAAACATTTTTCCCCAACATTATCGGACATGTTCCTCTAAGATAACCATCTTTGAATACTTTGGGTGTGCGACCCTTCTATTATTATTTTATTATTATTGTTATATTATATTATTATTTTATTACTGTGAACATATTTTACTATATTGATAATTATAAATATATTATAAATATTTGTATGTAATTAATTTTCTGACTCCACCCTTTGTAAGAAATATACCGGTTATTGTCCGTCATTCCAAATGCAGATTTTCGTTTGGTTTCCATAAATAGATTTAAATTAATTCTCACAATTTAATGTTTCTCAGATAGTGGATTATTTTAAAGGCATTCGTTTGTTCCTTCCCACGTTACCGTTAAAACATGTTTCGAAGGCATCATTGCCTAACATAGGAGAGTATTTTAATTTAATTTCTGATTCAAGCTTATGATAGAGGTGTTGGGACCTGGTAATTACTAATTAGATGATTACTATCAGTTTAGTAGATATTTATTAGTTGTTTCCTGGTTACTAGCTGCTATGAACGGTTATGATTTGTTATAAGATGGATACTGTTTGTTTAGTAGCTGTACACATCTAGTAACTGTGTACTAGTTGTTATAAGCTAGTTTTTAGCCGTATACTAGATGTTAACTAGTTGTTTACTAGTTGTCATTAGCTGGTTACTATCTGTTTGGTAAATGTCTATTTGTTTTTTACTGTTGTTATTAGCTGGTTACTATCTGTTTAGTATATATATATTGTTGAACGTTGTTGCACTAAGAGCAGTACAAACAAGTGGCCCAAACGACACCAAGCACGTGCTTGTTACGCCCGGGCCCATTTTTATTTCGGGCAAATACGGTTCGCGAGGAAGGTACAAATAAAGACAGGACAAAACATAGATCAACAAGACTAAAGCAAATGAGCTAAGATTTTCGTTTTTAACTCAGGGATAGAAGTTGAGTGACAAAAAAAATGATAGAGGGTGTTATAATTATTGGAAAGAACTAGAAAGGGCTCGTGGCAAGTTAATAGGATAGTAGTTTCGCAATAGTCTAACGGGAACATTGAAAGTTAGGCGGCTTATCAAATCTACGGAACTAATATAGCTATTGATAAGACTATTCATAAAAATAGTACCAAGCATAGTTCTACGATTTACTAGACTAGGCAAATTAATCAATAGCAATCTACTCGAGTAAGAAGGCAACCTGACGTTTTGATCCCAGTTCAAACAACGTAAGGCAAAAAGAACAAATTGTTTCTGTACGGACTCTATACGGTCAATGTGCACTTGATACTGAGGACTCCAAACGGAAGAACAGTATTCTTAATTAGGACGGACAAGGTAGGTCAATAATAATTTGGTTGTGTATGGATTATAAAATTCTTTAGACCAACGCTTTATAAGCCCAAGAACACTCATAGCTTTATTTACAGTAGAGGTTATGTGGGAGTCAAATTTAAGCTTAGGATCTAGGAAAACACCTAAATCGTTAACTGAGTATAATCGGTCAAGTGACATGTTCTGAAGAGAGTAACTCATGTGTTGTCGTGCCCCTTTAGAAAGTCATAACGTTGCAATTAAGATAATCAAAATTCAAGAGCTTGTACTGACACCATTCCTGAAATCTACTAATATCTGACTGCAAGCAGAAACCAGACTCAATATTATTATATGATAAACAAATCTCAACATCATAAGCATACATTAATGCATGAGAGTAAGTTTCGATAGAGGGAAGATCATTTATGAATGGAGTAACCAGCAAAGGGCCTAAATGACTGCCTTGAGGCACTCCACATGTCACGTTGATCTTGGAAACAGCGTTTTTGAATATAACGATCTAAGATCTACCATTCAAATAACTTGAAATCCAAGTTAACAGATTATTCGGAAACCCGAGCTGATCTAATTTGAATAAAAGAAGAGGGTGGCTTACAGAGTCAAAGGCTTTACTAAAATCTGTATATATAACGTCTGTCTGCAATTTTTGGTTGAATCAATCTATTACAAAAGATGTCAATTCGAGCAGGTTAGTGGTGGTCGATCTTCGCTAAACAAAACCATGTTGACACGGTGATGTCAAAGAGGAGTACAAATGTTGGAAATGAGAGGTAATTAAGCGCTCAAATGTTTAAGGAATTGGAGACAATTTGGAGATTCCTCTGTAGTTCTGAACATTCACCCTCGCACCCTTTTTGGTGGAGTGGAAAAATATGAGATAGTAGAAAAAACAGTTGATGAGATAGAGAAATGAAAAAGTTTAAGAATGGGTTCACCAAATAGTTCCGGCACAAAACTTAAACACACACCCAGGGTCCACCCAGGATCCACCTGTGGTCCGGCATCGCAGTAACCATCGTTACCATTGCTGCGACGCGATCGTCCTGCCAGCAAAGCGTCCCCGTGCCAGCGACAAGTGCTCATTACTCCCTTGCCCCGCGGTGTGACCCAGAAGTGTCTACTTCGATTAGGCACAAACGTAGGTGACCTCGACATGATCCTTTACCAACAAAGGTTCACACTCTAGCCACCCCCTTCCCACCAAAAGCTGAATCTCTGACTGGTGAGAGGACCCGTTAAGTTCACTACATCCACCCGCCCTGGAAACCATAGCTCATCCATCTTCACAGGATTTTCAGCTTCATCCAGTGTCACAGGATACTCAGCTTCATTCAGCTTCACAGGATACTCAGCTTCATCCAGCTTCACAGGATACGCTTCTTCATCCAGCGTCACAGGATCGTTAGCTTAATCCAGCCTCACAGGATACTCAGCTTCATCCAGCTTCACAGGATTCGCTTCCTAATCCAGCGTCACAGGATCATCATCTTAATCCAGCTTCACAGGATACTCAGCTTCATCCAGCTTCACAGGATTCTCAGCTTCATCCAGCTTCACAGGATCGTCAGCTTCATCCAGCTTCACAGGGTATCGAGCTTCATCCAGCTTTACAGGATACTCAGCTTCATCCAGCTTCACAGGATACTCAGCTTCATCCAGCTTCACAGGAACGTTAGCTTCAACCAGCTTCACAGGATACTCAGCTTCATCCAGCTTCACAGGATTCTTTGTTTCCCAGACACACAATATTTCTACTTCATTCAAAGAGGAAACAAGTCACACAAAAATCAATTTACACAATCGATTACCAGACAACCAAAATGAGCTACAAGTACAGATCCAACAGCTCATAAAGAATTATTGCAAGGATTCGGTCGAACGACGCCACCGAGACGGCTATTCTTCCGGTAAGCTAAATCAGCTAAACGAGCCCTGGCAGCAGTTTTGCGACCTAGATGAAGAAGTCTAAGAAGCGGCATTACCCACTGAAAATGAGTACTCTTCACGACTAGCAGCACTTAAGGATCTGGTGGAAAAATATCAGAAAATTTATTTGGACACTTGCCGACTGGAAGCGGACTTCCGAAGGCGCCCAGGTGAACTTCGGTCATCTTCAAGATCACAAGAGGAGATCAAGTCAAAGGAGACTCAGCAATTGACCCGGTGATCCGACAGTTGCAGAGAAGATGCAACGAACTGGAATCATCATTAACATTGGCCTTGAACGCCCCGACCGTCACCCCAGCCCTACAAAGGCACCTGGATCTCCATTGGGCGTTACTGAGGCAAGTCCACGAGGAATTGGATAGCACACTTGGGGCCGCAGCTCTGGCAGAAGCAGAGCTAGCCAAATTCCACACATTAAACGAAGAATACGAAATGAAAGTGCTTCGAGAAAACGACGCACCAATGAGCCTAAACTTGGCACTTCCGCCAATTGGCATTCCGGAGTTCAACGGCGAGTATCTAGACTGGCCACGGTTCCATGATCTCTTTGTGGAATTGGTACATAATACACCATATTCGGCCAGTCAAAAACTACATATTCTTCGTGGTTAAGCGAGGAAAGTTTTGACAGACACAGCCTTCTCACAGGGTGGCTATGACAACACTTGGTTGCAATTGAAGGCCAGATACCAGAACGGTAAAATACTAGTATTCGGCGCCATAGCAAATATTATTGACCATAAGCCTATAGACGGCTCCTCGCGCCAACTTAGGGACTTACATGACACTATTAAAAACTCAATGAGTACTCTTAAAACCTCCATGTCACCACAAAATCCTGGGATCCAATCCTATGTTTTATTATCCGAAGAAAACTAGACCAGCAGTGTTTAGCTGCTCTGGAAAATTCAGCGGATGCACCAACGGAAATTCCAACGTTAAGGAGTGTACTGACGTTTATTGAGCGGCGCGCTTGCATGCTGAAGACGATAAGCGCTTAACCTACAGCAACACTCCGCCATCAGTCAGTTCACAAAGAAGAGAGCTGTAAAATTTGTCACCTATGTAGCCGTTTCCAGGAAATGGCCCCAAAACGCGGCGCCAAGCCATAGTTCAAGTAGGAGTATGCACAAATTGTTTGTCTACAGCTCATAAGGTTGAAAACTGTGGATCGACAGCCACTTGTCGAGTCTGCCAGCAACGGCAGCATTCACTGTTACACCAAGAACCGACTAGAAATCCAGTGGCCGGAGCAGCAACCAATATACTCTGCTCGCGACCGCCAAGGTATCATTACAAGGGCCAAACGGTCAACTACAAACATGTCGTGCTGTAATAGATGGTGGATCACATGTGAATCTTATCTCAAGGAGGATGGCAGATCTGCTATCTCTTAAGGATATGTCACCGATTGAAATATCTGTAATCTTATCTCAAGGAGGATGGCAGATCTGCTATCAGATCAACACTAAAGCTCTCATCAGTTACATCTTATTTATTCTTATATTATTTATTATTCCCACAGTCAATACAGACCAACCGCCAGTACCGATTGATACTGATCTTAATATTTCCAAGGGACTACTGTTAGCAGATCCTGACTTTCGGTAACCTGGACCCATTGACCTAACCTTAGGGGTTGAGGTATATTCTCGAGTAATATTCTTGGACGTTGATGCACTATGGTCAGTACAAACAAGTGGCCTGACGACACCAAGCAATGCTTGTTACGCGCGGAGCCCATCCCCGTTTTGGGCGAGTAAACAAAATCGCGGACAGAGAAAAAGACAATGTAACATTAGACAACTAAAAATAGAGGACAAAATACGAACAGACAAAATACATCACGTAAAACTAATTAGGTACCAGGGAGGATAGTATTATTGATTTAAAGATAGGAAGTGAGTCCGTAGTAGATATTAGATGATATAGTCTATTATAATCATTGCAAAGTACTCTAAAAGGTTCATGCATTGCGTAATTAGAGATACAATGATTTAATACTAAAGGAATATTGTTTCTAGTGAATCTATTTGGCACATTAAAATGCAGGGGACTCTCGGGACTCGGGACTCTCTACATCACCATGAATAAGATTTCTAATAAACGTAATACCAAGCATAGTTCTACGGTTAGCTAACGATGGTAAGTTAATTAGAAGCAGTCTACGAAAGTAGGATTGTAGTATTAGGCTTGTATCCCAGTTAAGACTCCGTAAGGAAAATATTAAGAAGTTTTTTTGCACAGACTCAATCCGGTCTATATGCACCCCATATTGGGGACTCCAAACAGGAGCGCAGTACTCAAGAATTGGTCGGAATAATGAAATAAAAAAGGTCTTTGTGACATAGGGATCATCGAATTTCTTCGACCACCTTTTGATATATACAAGCACGCCCCTGGCTTTATTTACCATAGTAGGAATGTGATCAGAAAATTTTAGTTTAGGATCCATAAAGACTCCAAGGTCTTCAGCATGCATTATCCTATCTAACGCACAACCACTCAAGGTATAAGTTGCGAAGTGGGGGCTGACACGAAAGAAGGTCATTAGTTTACACTTAGAACCATTTAAATTCAATTCATTATCCATGCACCATGTTTGAAATGCATTTAGATCCGATTGTAAGGCTAAACTTTGTGCGGGGTCATTATATTGCAGGCACAACCTCACTTCATCTGCGTACATAAGTACACGTGACTTCGTTAAAACTAATGGAATGTCATTTATAAATAATGTAAACAGGAGCGGACCAAGATGACTTCATTGTGGTACACCGGACGTAACTCGGATTTGGGATGAAAAAGAGCTTTTAAAAATGACCCTTTGAGTCGTGTCATTCAAATAACTTAAGATCCACCTAAGAAGATCTCCTGGAAACCTTAAAAGGTCCAATTTCCGGACTAGAATCGGGTGACTTACAGAATCAAACGCCTTACTAAAATCAGTGTAGACCACATCAGCCTGACGATTATTTCTAAAAGCACTTATAACAAATGAAGTAAATTCCAAAAGGTTGGTTGTCGTTGACCTACGTTTTATAAATCCGTGTTGACAAGAGGAAATAGGGGACTGTGTTGTAAATGGGGCGTAATAATGTTCTCAAAGAGCTTCGGTATAGCTGATAGCTTTGAAATACCTGTGTTCATGCTGTTACATGCTGTAACGAACTGATTTTGTGTGTCTGCTCGCTACGAGATTCGTGCGGCTAGCTCAGAAGATTGTGTGTTCGTCCCACCAAATTTATATGACGTGATTGCCCGTAGATCAGTGAGAAAACAAAGGGTTCAAATGGTAATAGTGGGATTTATTCTCGTGGTATTAGAACAACGGGTGTGTGGCTGGGCTGGCTTCGGTATCTCCTGGCTCTGGTTTCGCCGGCTGCTGGCGCTTCTCTTTCTGGCTCCTCGACGCGTTGACTCGGCTTCCACTGGATCCTGGGTTTCGGGACGCTCGTAGTGGCCGCCTCCGCTTGCTTGCCGACGCGCTGCCTCGGGTCGCTTGTTGCGCCTTAGACCCGCAGAGAGTTCGGCCTTGTGGGCTTAGGGAAGCGTCACCGTTCTCAGACTAGGGTGAACGAGCCTTGCTCTCCAGGCCGACGCCTTTCGAGGCAATACTTGTCCCTTGCTCTGTCCCGGACGGTCCCGCTAGGTTCTTGCTCAGATCGCGCTGACAGTCAAGGCTGCCGCCAGGAAGCTGTCTAGCGGTTCACTTCGCTTTACGCCTAGCGCAGACGAACGTTCCACCCGGCTTCACCGTAATGCGTGACGTCGACGACGCTCTTGGGCTCCCCAAGGAGCTCCGCGCGGCGATGCCGGAAATGTCTGCTGGCGTCGCTGTCGATGTCCTCTGGGCTGTCTTCTGACCAGTATCTCGTCGTTCTGGCACTCGGGGATTTGGGCGGTCGCTGTTCGGGAACTCTGACAGACCCGTCGGGCGACTCGCCAGGGTGTGGTCGTGACAAAGTTGGAAACAAACGCCTTGACTTAGCCGCGTGGTGCCTTCCAGAACTCAGCCACCTGTGTCTCAATTCGGAGATTCCTGATGTCCCAATCCCGAACGTCTCGAAATGGCGATCGTGCTCTTTGTGTGCTTCCCACAGCGCTGCCTCCGACGACTCGCTTGGTTGTAGCTTCCTCGTAGATTACTTGCTTGACTGACTGTTTACTTGGTACTTTAACTGATATTGAAGGTTTGACTCCTCGTTATCGACTGATCCAGCTGCCAGCGCTCTGCGGCCTTATATAGGGCCTCCGGGAACCGTTATTTCCCTTTTGCGCACGGCCCGCTGGATCTCTCCACTCTGGGTCCAAAGTCCGTGACTCCTGGTTGACCCACTTGTCCTTCACGTACCGCTTCCAATCGATGCTCCGCCCACTGCTGCCATCCCGCTGATTCCCGTGATGCTTATGAAACGCCTGTGTGCCGCTCCTCTGTCGAGATGTGGCACTTCCTCTCCCGGTCCAAAGTTCACGGGAGAGTCCAAAGTCAAAGTTTGCACACGGCAATCTTGCCTTGCCCGCGAAGTCTCCATTCTCTCTCTCGCTTGGTCTCCAAACTCTCTCGCTCTTCGTCCTTGGTCTCCAAACTCTCTCGATCTCCATCCTTGGTCTCCAAACTCTCTTGCTCTCCATCCTTGGTCTCCAAACTCTCTCGTTCTCCATCCAAGTCTCCAAACTCTCCTCGCCGCGCCGTTACTACGCGAATTCGCCGCGTATCTGGTAAGCGGCCGGCCAACTGCTGCTGCTTCTATTTGTGGGGAGTTATTCAACTCCTCACATTCCCCCCTTACTTCGGGAAACATTTAGAACTTGTTTCTACTCTCCGGCGTTTCCTTGCATGTCCTAGCCTTCGAGTCCTTGTGATTCCCGCGGCGCTCCCTCGTTGCTCCCTAGTTGCTCCCTCGATGCTCCCTCGACGCTCTTAACTCCCTTGAGTTTCTACAGCGCTGGTCATCCTCCTCGTAGCAACTTTAAATCTCCCGCGCCGATATTTCCCGTGTTTCCACTGAGACATCGATACTCATGGGCTATCGATCCACGGCTCGCTGCTCGTTGCTGCGTCTCACTCCTTTCCATGTTTCCTCCGCCTGGTCACACCATTCGTGCGTGATCGATGTTTATTCGCATATCGATACCGACGGTGCGGTGTTGCCACCTGCTCGTTTGCGATATTTCCACCTTGGCCGCTATTTCCATTTTCGTGTGCCCATCGATCGCACTATAGCCACTATCGTCCTCACCCGGTACTGTCGTCCGCCTTCGCTGACCAGGACGCAACGCCTGCCGTCGCGACCGCGGGTGCCTCCTCTATTCCCTCCGGCCACTCGCTCCTGGCGATCTCGCGCCAACCTGCCGCATGAACTGCGGCCGCGGGCGCGTCGCTCCGGGCGTCGACGTTTGTCGCTGCAACGGAGGCCTTTGGGTGGCCGGTGGCTCGGGCCACACACAAGGTCCCTTCAACAGCAATTAGATCAACACTAAAGCTCTCATCAGTTACAACAGGGTTTGAAACACTAATAGAGGTATTTATTCTTCCCACAGTCATTACAGACCAACCGTCAGCACCGATTAAAACCGATCTTAATATTCCCGAGGGACTACCGTTAGCAGATCCTGACTTTCGGCAACCTGGACCCGTTGACCTAACCTTAGGGGTTGAGGTATATTTTCGTGTAATTACCGGTGAACTTCTTGAACTAGGACCTAATAAGCCTTTGGCACAAGGCACAAGGCTTGGTTTTGTAATCAGACGTTATCTCAATAAAGAAACCTCATCTGATACGGAAATCAAGAAATCAAGAAGACAGAGATGATCTTGCAGGACCGAATGCTGCTTATGCACCAAAGAAAGGATTCATTTAACGAACTTAGCATTGATGGATCATAAAATAAGGGAACCTGAAGATATATGTAGCCAATCAAGAACCAGCGACACTGACTCGCCCGATCGAGGATCAGCCGCTATACATAATAGTTAATTGCAGCTAACTGAACTTTATACTACAAAAGAAAAACCAATTGATACAGAACCGACTTCCCATCAACTTAAAACCAATAAGAAGCCTGACTTTTGTTCAACATTTCGAATTTTAACCATGAAACACCTAAGTGTTGTTAAAAAAAAGTCCACATACCACAGACGTGCCAAAAAATTAAGTTCTACGAGGGCACAAATTCAGTCCCCACGGTAATGTCAAATTTATCGCAACGGGGAGTGTTAAGCAGCATCAACAAGGTATGAGTGACCTGAATCACAAACATGAACCGCCGCAGTTGAAGAAAGGATCCACCTCGGTCATTGATTTGTTAGGTGTTTCCTATACAATTCGGCCAAGGGCTGACCGACATCGTACCCAAAAGTGCTCAACATGACCACACCCAACAAATCAAGCAGTATCCAAGTTGGGAACAGTATCAGACGCTCAATACCACCCACTGCATATGAGAATTGCTGATCAGCACATTATATGTCTCACTAACTCACCGTCTCACCGACTCAACGGCACACTGACCCGCCAATGAAGTCAGCCAACTACGCAAAATGTTACCATAGTCATAATTCCCTGACCTACTTTAGAATATAGCTTTCTTCACTAATCATTACACTAAACTTCCGTGTTCCAAGTAGTATATAAACAGGTATCAAATGAAGAATAAATTAGTTATCAACACACCTCATAACTCCGCGGTTCTACTTGCTACATCTGGGAATAGGGCTCGTAATACACTATCTCAACTAGCAGCTAACCACGTTAGCTCACCCTCAGCGCAGCTCCAGCATCGCCTGTGGACCGGCATCGCAGTAACCATCGTTACCATTGCCGCGACGCGATCGTCCTGCCATCATAGCGTCCCCGTGCCAGCGACAAGTGCTCATTACCCCCTTGTCCCGCTGTGTGACCCAGAAGTTTCTACTTCGGTTATGCACATGATCCTTTACCAACAAAGGATAACACTCCAGCAACCCCCTTCCCGTTAAGTTCACTACATCCACCCGCCCTGGAAACCATAGCTCATCCACTGACACAAATCTTGGTTTTTCGCGGTTAGCCGACAGTTTCACATTCCAGCAAGTCCGGAATGCAATTGGTAGGTTTACACCACTTTTAATAATATCGTACATCTTATTTTTTGCAAAATCGCTCGGAGTTACATTGGGAATTTTTCAGGTTATATTCGTCATTTCCAGTTTAATAGTTTTGTTGGATACGTATTTGTTTAAACATATCGCCAAGATTCTTAGTTAGCATCAGCACTGCTTCATGTTTACATTTTAAGATAACTTTTTTTAATCCTCATCAAATCCCAACAAATTTTTAAACGGTACAGAAAAGTTGAAGTGGGGCCCGTATAAATTTTGTCTCCAGTGCTCCATCCAGAATTTAATAGATATTGACTTTGAGGATTATCCAGAGATATACAATTGGTTTTTAGTCATAGCGACATGGACTTGACACGTTGGACACGTTGTAGTTAGGTGTTACCTAGCAGTAATTTGATGGTTACCTTCTGTTTAGTCTTGTTTTTGGATGGTTACTTTTTGTATAGTACCTGTACAGTACTTGGTTTTGGATGGTTACTATCTGTATACTATTTGTAAATTACTTTGTTTGAGATGGTAACTAACTGTTAAGAAGTGTAATGAGTTGATATAGTCTCTCATTAAGAATTATCAAAGCACACATGTTTCTCAGATGTGTTAGCCAAACACACTTGCAGTGAACTATCATTACCTGACCGTCATCAAAGTCCCATGCCCAAGACCAAAGGCGCAGGACGACTGATAAGATCATACATCTCAAGACCATTGACATTATTGAATAAAATACTTTCCCTTCATTTGTACCTGTAGTTTTAATTATAGTCAGAAACAAATTTTATATGATCATTTAATATTTTTTTTTATAATTGTAAACATATTTAGTTGTCTAAAAGCTGTTTAGAAGCTGTTTTGATAAACAATTTTGATTCACAATGACAGATATTAGGAACATATAACTACTAGTATATACTACACTTTAACTAATATATTGTAAAAATAAAACATTATATTTTTTCATATTCTTTTGTCTTATGTAGGTGTAATAAATGTATCCTTAACTAAAAATCGCTCCAGCGTAATACAGTAAAACTATAAACAATGTGATTATCCCATTTTCTATCACCATAACATATGTCTATACCCACACCTAAATGACCAATTGTATCCTTTGTCCAAAATGTCTGTGACTTTCACTTATAAATTTGTCACCGATAATTTAAATCCCGTTAAGCCATTGCTAACCTTACCATAACCCCAGAGTCAAGTTGGTTACCTACAATATACAAAGGTGGTGGTGTAAAGGATTCCTAAAATGCCTCGACGCAGGCGCAAAGATCAAGGTATTGGAAAAAAATTCATGGAATAAAAAGGTCATAAAACCGGTCATAAAAAATATAATAAGGAAAGAATTTTTTATTTGCGAACTATTTATAACTGTTACAAACAACACAAATAGTTATGTTACAAAGGATTGCTAAAATCATGCGACGCAGGCGCAAAGGTCAAGGTAATGGAAAAAATTCATAAAATATTATCCCTTGACCAAAAAAAAAAAAAATAATAAATTTATTAATTTCTTCTACTTGGATAATAAAAAATATATATATTTATTCAATACTTTGATTTTTCCATCAAAATGCCTGATAAAACTAGTTGTTTGACATTCTCTAACTAATTGAGTAATGAGTTTTAATGTGCCTATTTATTTACCAAAAACAGTACTAGTCTTTTCTAATAAAATTGATCTTTCGGATGCCTCTACTTCCCCGCCGGTGAAATGTATGTTGCTCACATTTAATATTGATGGTTTGCCAACCCCGACCAACCTCCGCAACATAGATGGGTACTTGTATTTCATATTTAAGATATTTCCATCCTTTTCTAACTAATATCCTTTTATCCATCATGTAAACAGGTTTATGCTTCAACCCTTAGCCACACACACCACTGTAACACATTTGACTTTTGCGACGGGGGGCAACCCCATCTACCTAACTGTACATTTCATTTGATATTCCCTTTTCCTTTCTAAGCATTGTACACAATTTTTAAACTGGTTCTGACCTCCCTCTTTAATGACATCCTCTTCTTTATTTTTGTTATATTTCTGATCTTTTCCTAACAGAAGGTTGTTAAACTTTTATCATTTTATTATTGAGCACCCGAAATCCCAGATATTAACTCATAACATGTAACTAGCGGAATATAGTAAAAGATATCAGACTCTAAAAAGACTAGATTTACCTACAATTCAATTTACCATCTACAATCCCTGGAGATGAGTTTAGTATTTGTAGTTTAATTTTCAAATTTATTGATTTCACAGATTCCCGCTGGTGAATACCAATTTTGAACAAATGGCTGCCAACTCCATACCATTCAGACACTGGTTTACGATTTCATAGAACTGACTCTCAAGGTATCTGTAATGCACAATATATTTCTGTCTCTTTTCTTCTAATCAATATTAAAAAATTTCAAAAACTGGTTTTGGAGTTCATTTTATTCTTAGAATTAAATTATTAAAAATTATTAAGCCAACAGAGATAATAATGTTTTTGTGATATAATCCCATGAATAATACATAATTCTTATTTGTATATTTTCAAAATTATTTATTTTAGAAAATTATTCATTAATCACATTCAAATAATATTCATAATATATCTTACAATTTTTTTAATTTATCAATAGATTTTCCCAATTATTAATATTAAATGATATTGCATCATATCTATTTTTAAGATTCAATATTAAGATAGGCTCGTCCTCGCGAGACATAGCGCTGACCAACTCACATTGGTCTGCCTCACCATTAAGTTTATGACATTCTAAGTCTGATATTGAATCCCTTATTCGAAAAATCATCTCCTTAACTTCCAGTAGCAGTCCTGACAGCGGAGTATTTTCGATTTCCGCTTCGTGAAGATCAATTTATAGTTTTATGGGATTATTGAGCACCCCAAATACCAGATATTAACTCATAACATGTAACTAGCAGAATATCGTCAAAGATATCAGACTCTAAAAAGTCAAGATTTACCTACAATTCAATTTACCATCTGCAATCCCTGGAGAATAGTTTAGTATCTGCAGTTTAATTTTCTAATTTATTGATATCACTGATTCCCGCTGGTGAATAACAATTTTTACAAAGATGGCTGCCAACTCCATACCATTCAGACGCTGGTTTTCAACCTCATAGAACTGATTTTCAAGGTATCTCTAATCTCTTTCCTTCTAATCAATATTAAAAAATTCTAAAAACTGGTTTTGGAGTTCATTTTATTCTTTCAATTAAATTATAAAAAAATTATTAAGCCAACAGAGATAATAATATTTGTATGATAATATCCCATGAATAATACATAGTTCTTATTTGCATATTTTCAAAATTATTTATTTCAGAAAATTATTCATTGATCACAATTTTTTAGATCTATCAATCAATAAATTAGAAAATTAATCTGCAAATACTAAACTCTTCTCCAGGGATTGTAGATGGTAAATTGAATTGTAGGTAAATCTTGACTTTTTATACCCGTTACTCGTAGAGTAAAAGGGTATACTAGATTCGTCGGAAAGTATGTAACAGGCAGAAGGAAGCGTTTCCGACCCTATAAAATATATATATTCTTGATCAGGATCACTAGCCTAGTCGATCTGTCCATGTCCGTCTGACCGTCTGTCTGTCCGTCCGGATGACCGCTAAGATCTCGGAAACTATAAGAGCTAGGCTATTGAGATTTGGCTTGCAGATTCCTGAGCTTCTTACGCAGCGCAAGTTTGTTTCAGCAATGTGCCACGCCAACTCTAACGCTCACAAACCGCCCAACACTGTGGCTCCTACAGTTTTGATGCTTGAATAAAAACTTTAACTGAAATGTATTGTCCTTATCAATATTTATCGATTAACCCAAACAAATTTTGCCACTCCCACAAACCGTCCACAAACTTCAAAAAATCGTAAATATGAACGCGGATATCTCAGAAGCTATAGAAGATAGAGAATTGGGATTTCAGATTTAGATTCCGTAGGCTTTAACGCAGTGCAAGTTTGTTACGCAAAGACGCCACGCCCACTCTAACGCCCACAAGCCGCCCAAGCCTGTGGTGCCCACAATTTTAACTGAAATGTATTAGTCTCGTCAATACCTATCGATTGACCCCAACAAAAGTTTGCCACGGCCACTCTAACGCCCATAACGCCTAAATCTGTCTACCGCCCACATAACCATATATTGAGATGGCGGGTAGGTGGCGCATGTAAGTCTCGCTTTACTGCTTGCATATCTCCATTTCCCTATGGTTCCTTTAGCTGAGTAACGAGTATCTGATAGTTGAGTTACTCGAATATAGCGTTCTCCCTTGTTAGAGTCTGACATCTATATTCTGCTAGTTACATGTTATGAGTTAATATCTGGGATTTGGGGTGCTCAATAATCCCAAAAAATGATACAAGTTTAACAACTTATTGTAAGGAAAAGATAAAAACATAACGAAAATAAAGTAGAGGATGTCATTAAAGAGGGAGGTTAGAACCAGTTTAAAAATTGTGTACATTGCTGAGAAAGGAAAATGGAAATCAAATGAAATATACAGTTTAGGTAGCTGGGACAGCCTTTGGAAAAGTGAAATCTGTTACAGTGGTGGGTGTGGCTAGGGGTATAAGCATGCAACACAATTCTGAACCTCTTTAAATTATGGATAAAAGGATATTAGTTAGAGAAGGATGTATGTATAGCCATGTATGTTGCGGAGGTTGGTCGGGGTTGGCACACCGTCAATATTAAATATGAGCAACATATATTTCACCGGCGGGGAACTAGAGGGATCCAAAAGATCATTTTTATAAGAGAAGACTAATGCTGATTTTTGTAAATTAAATAAGCACATTAAAACTCATTACTCAATTAGTTAGAGAATGTCAAACAACTAGTTTTATCAGGCATTTTGATGGAAAAATCAAAGTATTGAATTAATATATATTTTTTTTATTATCCAAGTAGAAGAAATTAATTAATTTATTACTTTTTTTTTTTTTTGGTCAAGGGATAATATTTTATGAATATTTTCCATTACCTTGACCTTTGCGCCTGCGTCGAGGGATTTTAGCAATCCCTTGTATCAGACCTATTTGTGTTGTTGGTAACAGTTATAAATGGTTCGCAAATAAAAAAATTATATTTTTTATGACCTTTATTGTGAAGGGACAATATTCCACGCATTTTTTCCATTACCTTGACCTTTACTCTGGGGTTATGGTAAGGTTAATAATGGCTTAATGGGATTTAAATTATCGGTGACAAATTTAAAAGTGAAAGTCACAGACATTTTGGACAAGGGATACAATTGGTCATTTAGGTGTGGGTATAGACATATGTTATGGTGATAGAAAATGGGATAATCACATTGTTTTTGTTTTTACTGTATTACGCCGGAGCGATTTCAATTACTTTCCCAATTATAGTTAGTTTTAAACCTGTTTTCTGACATTCATAGATTTTGTTCTTTCTAGACATTATATTGTAGCTAATAACTATAGTTATGGGATGTTAGGTTAGCTATCGTAGTAAAGGATACATTTATTACACCTACATAAGACAAAAGAGTATGAAAAAAAATAATGTTTTATTTTTACAATATACTAGTTAAAGTGTAGTATATAGTAGTAGTTATATATTCTTAATATCTGTCATTGTGAATCAAAATTGTTTATCAAAACAGCTTCTAAACAGCTCTTGGACAACTTGTGAACAACTAATTTTTTAATACGTTTTACAATCAGAGGATACATCTTTCCCCAACATAATAGGACATGTTCCTCTAAGATTTATATATCAATCTGCAGATATTTTGGTTGTGCGTTCTTTCTCACGTACCCAGAAAACACATTAAAAATCAGAGTGTAAGTTTTTAATTCACATCGAAAGACGTCTAGTTATCAAGAATTTTTGATCATTCTTAACAAAAAACTATAACAGCTCGTAGAAGATAATAACAACTAGTAACCAGTTAAAAACAATTAGTAAACATCAAGTACACAGATACTAAAGAGCTAGTAACCAGCTAATAACATCTAGTAAACAAATGGTATACATTTACTAAACATATAGAAACCAGATACTAAATAGCTAGTTACCAGCTAATAACATCTAGTAAACAACTTGTTAATATTTACTAAACATATAGAAACCAGATACTAATCAGTTAGTTACCAGCTAATAACATGTAGTAAACAACTTGTATACATTAACTAAACATATAGAAACCAGATACTTAACAGCTAGTAACCAGCTAATAACATCTGGTAAACAACTTGTATAAATCTACTAAACAGATAGTTACCATCTTATAATAACTAGTAAGCAGCTACAACAACATCTGCTAAGCAGATAGTAACCATCTAGTCATAGGTCATAACCGTTAACAACAGCTAGTAATCAAAGTCCAAGCAGCTCAACCGCCATCATGAATCACGAAAACCAGATGAGTATTGTAATTATAGAGTATATTAAAGTTATTCAACTAACTAATACAATTAGTATACAAATAGAATAGACCTAGAAAAATAGTTGGCAACAAAAACAGATATTTCCAGGTCCCAACACCTCTATCATAAACTTGAATCAGAAAGCAGCGATAGCGTCCAGTCTGGAGTGGCTAGAAGATCACGGAAATGTTTTCCTAGAACATCTGCATTAACTTCCATTGATTTTACAAATGAGTTTCCATTGAGTTTCCTAATAATACTCCAATATGCCCTGCTATCTGTTATGGAATCCAATGATCTCGCTAGGTTAATGTAAAATTGCGTGCGAGGGTTTTGACAAGTTAACTTGTATGCGGCGTTTGCTTCATGATACATTACCGCTGCACTTACTGCGTTAGTTGATTTGGCAAGTTGAAGGAAAGTATTCGAGCTGCCTCACTCTTCTCCGTGTACCACTCTTGCTTAACGTCTCTGGGCTTTCTTCGTTCTCGATTTTTAACGGCTTTAGTAATGCACTCTGTAAGAAATCCTTCAATTTCGTCAGGGGCTATCAAATCTGCCACACAAGTTGTTGTCAGGTTTCGGTCCAACTTTGTCCTATAGTTTTCACTCTCTCTATTTCGCCAGATCGAACTTGGAAAAAGTCGAAGCGGCGCTGTGCTTGTGTCCGATGTTGTAGAGAGGATGACTGTAACTTCCAACGGGAGATGGTCAGAGAATATTTGACTGCTCACTTGGAAGTCCTTGATAGTTTCTATCCATGTACCGCGTGCCATACATAGGTCGATGGTGGACCGAGCTTCACCTCTCATAAAAGTGTAATCGCACACAGGATCACTTGCCGACCTTCCATTGACCACCGTGAAGCCAAACAGCTCGACCAAGTCCATTAGGTGCCGGCCATTGGCGTCTGTTACTTTGTCTTTGGCATTACGGGCTTCATTGAGGGAGCTTGTGACTAACTGTTGGTCGAATCCATAAAGTTGAGCTTCACCCAACCTTGCGTTACAATCTCCTATGATCAGTGCACTTCCATTTAGTCGAGCATGGCTTAAAACCTCATATAACTTCCCAGAATCTCTTTCCTTATGATTACAGTTAATATACAATGGCAGCAGGTGCAGGCTTTCATTTTCTGCAGTCCTCAGTTGGATAATACTGGTCTCATCTACATTTATGAATCTGATTATATTCCGGTCGTGAAGTTCTTTTTTTATTCCAAATAACATTCCACCATTCGTCCTCTTGCGCTAGTTAAATTTGACTTCGACAGCATCCAATTTGGCTTCAAGGAATGTTTGAAATAGAATGAAAATTTGAAACGACGCAATGTACTGAAAGAAATCATCATCATCATATATAAGCTTATTTTTCATTCCTGCCACGTTATAGGACAATATTCTGATCTCCAGTCTCTTTATGGTATCTGCCTCTTCATTCGCATTTGCACCTGCAACATTACTACATTCTAACAAAGGACTACATCTACTACATTAATTCTTGTTTCTTTTCAGTTTTTTGACTTCGACTTTTCGCTTAGGGACGCACAATTATTGTGAGACATTTTCAAACTGTTTCCGTATATTCCCTTTAATTTTGTTTCAGCTGGTTTTCCTTGCCACATAAGCACCTTATTACTATTAAAGGACATCCAATTTCTGTCTACGTTAATACTGTCGTTTTGGACTTTTACTTTTGTTTCCCTGCGAATGGCCAGAAGAAACTTTTTTGGTCTAGAAGAGCCATTTTATTCGCCTGTTTTTCCAATGTCAAGTCCTTGTCAAGGAACACCTGACTTCCACGCAATTTATGGCCATTCTTCAAAATATTCTGAGTTTCTCCTTGGGTCTCACACTCCACTAGAACCATCATTTTGCCATCCCGCTCATTAAGCTTTCGCACATCGGAAATCCTTGAACCTTTTAATTGTAGTTTCTCTTCAATCAGAGTTTCGACAGCCAAATTTTAGTTTTTTTTCACCTTCAGACCTTCTACAACTACATTTTTTTTCTTTTGTTGTTCGCTTATCAGCTTCTCTATCTGAGCGAAGGCTTATAACCTCTTCTTTGAGCCGCGCATTGTCGTCGGTAAGCTGTTTGACCTGCAGGGAAATAGCCCCAATATGGCTTTTCAGATTTTGTTTAAGCCCTTTAAGCCCGATTTAGTTGGCAGATTTTTTAACTTTATGTCGAGCAGCTTCGACATAGCTGATGTCAGATCCTTTAAGGATGTTCCACCTGCAATGTTTAGGGACATATTCTCCAGCTTCCGCTTTTGCACCGGTAATAAGTACTTATCCTTTTAATCCGAACTCGACATGACTAATAACACCTTTTATTTACCGCCTAGCATTATGCTCATTTTTAATAAAAAGGTACCTAGCGCCCTTCCGTGGTGCCCGCTACCCGACATTTTCAAAGTTATCGTTGAGTGTTAGGCAACTCACTGCGGCTGCGACCAGCTGATGGTTACCACCTCTACTCTTGTTTAAATCTTCCCACGCCGGTTCAACTCATCCACGCTTTCCTGCCTTTTCCCCGTTTTCCACAAATTTCGCCGAAAAAATGAGTGAAAACTGATTCTCGTGAGGTACGCTGGCCCACTGCGGATCCTCCGTGTTTTCTGCGGTTTATGGTTTTTTTATGGTACGGGTGTCTTAAGAAGAGACACTTTTTTGAAAGCCTTATAAAAAACTCGACTACACACTTCACTTTTTTCTTCTTTTAGTCCCATCTAGTTTAGTTGAACATAACCCATTAAACGGACTAGTACAACGAGTTATTTAACACTCGAAAAATGTTGAAAGACACTGTTTCGATTGATGTTCAAGGTTTTTTGATAATAATAATAATTTTATTCTAAAGGAAATTGGAAATGTATTCGAAAAAGATACAAACTTTAATAATAGTTTTTTAATAGAACCACCATATGATTTGACTTTGCTATTTGCAATGTGGTTAACATATACACATCACAACATTTTTTTGAACGATGGAGAAAACAGTTTTCTACAAACTCGAAAGTATCTAAGGACAGTAACAAGCGGAAATCAAATAATTTGTAAAGGTGCGAAAAAGAACCGATTTCTACAGACGTTTTTTGGGAGTCGTCAGCTCATTAATGTCGAGGAAATGGGCTGTCCGTCATTAAACAGGTTTAAAGGAATCCGGTTTCCCTATTGTGAAACACACCTTAAGGGCGGGGTTTGTGCTCTAAACAATGCATACATTATTTTGACATTTTTTAAAAGTAGCTCCAAAACAATAAAATAATTGTTATACATAATTTTAAAGTTGAGACTAGACGTGTAAAGACCTACAAGAAAATAAAATTACCAAATTACGAAATTTCATGAGGAAATTGACCAATTTATTGAACAATTTTAAGGACAGATCATTGGTCAGCATTTTCATTACCTTCTAAACACACAAACTATGTTCATTAACCGAGGTGGATATGATCTAAAAAAAAAACGAATTATGGTGAACACTTTACATTTTGTAATCCAGAAATGACGTCGGAAATGTGCGCCTGCTTCTTCTATGCAAATCGCCGGAATCAAAGCAGAAATTAATTTCTATATATAATAAAAATGTTCTTAACACCAAAATAAATGAATAAATGTATTATTATGCTACAAAATAAACTTCTGTCCTTTTATTAAGAGTTAAAGTTACAGGTACGGAGAATGGAAAATATTTCGGCTACTTGCTATTATGGGAACGTATTAGAGCCAGCAGTGAGCCGTGAGGTCGTTGGCGTCGTTGGGTCATTGTGACCCATTTGGGGAGAGGAGAGAATCTTAGACAATTTACCAGTTAAACGTTCTGAGACGGAAACAAAAATGTGTGTTTGAAAATATTCCACATCTGAGAATCATTAACTTTTAAGATTTATCTTATTGCGGTTCTTTTGATTTCTAAATTAGTTTTACAATCATACATTACATTATTCACCAACACGATGGGACATGTTCCTCTAAGATAACCATCTTTGAATACTTTGTGTGTGCGACCTTTCTATTATTATTTTATTATTATTATTATATTATATTATTATTTTATTACTGTGAACATATTTTACTATATTGATAATTATAAATAATATAAAGATGTTTTTGTATGTAATTAATTTTCTGACTCCACCCTTTGTAAGAAATATACCGGTTATTGTCCGTCATTCCAAATGCAGATTTTCGTTTGGTTTCCACAAATAGATTTAAATTAATTCTCACAATTTAATGTTTCTCAGATATTGGATTATTTTTAAAGGCATTCGTTTGTTCCCTCCCACGTTACCGTTAAAACATGTTTCGTAGGCATCATTGCCTAACATAGGAGAGTATTTTAATTTAATTTCTGATTCAAGCTTATGATAGAGGTGTTGGAACCTGTTTCTAGTTGCTAACTAATTTTCTAGTTCTAGTTTTGAAGTTCTGTTAGGCATACTTGTCTAGGATAGCAGCGCATTTTGAATAAGTTTAATAAACTATTTAATTACAATACTAATCGGGGTTTCCTGATTCATTATGGCTTTTGAGCTGCTTGAATTTTGGTTACAAATTAGATGATTACTATCAGTTTAGTAGATATTTATTAGATGTTTCCTGGTTACTAGCTGCTATGAACGGTTATGATTTGTTATACGATGGATACTGTATGTTTAGTAGCTGTACACATCTAGTAACTGTGTACTAGTTGTTATAAGCTAGTTTTTAGCCGTATACTAGATGTTAACTAGTTGTTTACTAGTTGTCATTAGCTGGTTACTATCTGTTTGGTAAATGTCTATTTTTTTTTTACTGTTGTTATTAGCTGGTTACTATCTGTTTAGTATATATATATTGTTGAACGTTGTTGCACTAAGAGCAGTACAAACAAGTGGCCCAAACGACACCAAGCACGTGCTTGTTACGCCCGGGCCCATTTTCATTTAGGGCAAATACGGTTCGCGAGGAAGGTACAAATAAAGACAGGACAACACATAGATCAACAAGAATAAAGCAAATGAGCTAAGATTTTCGTTTTTAACTCAGGGATAGAAGTTGAGTGACAAAAAAAATGATAGAGGGTGTTATAATTATTAGAAAGAACTAGAAAGGGCTCGTGGCAAGTTAATAGGATAGTAGTTTCGCAATAGTCTAACGGGAACATTGAAAGTTTGGCGGCTTATCAAATCTACGGAACTAATATAGCTATTGATAATACTATTCATAAAAATAGTACCAAGCATAGTTCAACGATTTACTAGACTAGGCAAATTAATCAATAGCAATCTATTCGAGTAAGAAGGCTACCTAACGTTTTGATCCCAGTTCAAACAACGTAAGGCAAAAAGAACAAATTGTTTCTGTACGGACTATACGGTCAATGTGCACTTGATACTGAGGACTCCAAACGGAAGAACAGTATTCTTAATTAGGACGGACAAGGGAGGTCAATAATAATTTGGTTGTGTATGGATCATAAAATTCTTTAGACCAACGCTTTATAAACCCAAGAACACTCATAGCTTTATTTACAGTAGAGGTTATGTGGGAGTCAAATTTAAGCTTGGGATCTAGGAAAACACCTAAATCGTTAACTGAGTATAATCGGTCAAGTGACATGTTCTGAAGAGAGTAACTCATGAACGTTGTCGTACCCCTTTAGAAAGTCATAACGTTGCAATTAAGATAATCAAAATTCAAGAGCTTGTACTGACACCATTCCTGAAATCTACTAATATCTGACTGCAAGCAGAAACCAGACTCAATATTATTATATGATAAACAAATCTCAACATCATAAGCATACATTAATGCATGAGAGTAAGTATCGATAGAGGGAAGATCATTTATGAACAGAGTAACCAGCAAAGGGCCTAAATGACTGCCTTGAGGCACTCCACATGTCACGTTGATCTTGGAAACAGCGTTTTTGAATATAACGATCTAAGATCTACCATTCAAATAACTTGAAATCCAAGTTAACAGATTATTCGGAAACCCGAGCTGATCTAATTTGAATAAAAGAAGAGGGTGGCTTACAGAGTCAAAGGCTTTACTAAAATCTGTATATATAACGTCTGTCTGCAATTTTTGGTTGAATCAATCTATTACAAAAGATGTCAATTCGAGCAGGTTAGTGGTGGTCGATCTTCGCTAAACAAAACCATGTTGACACGGTGATGTCAAAGAGGAGTACAAATGTTGGAAATGAGAGGTAATTAAGCGCTCAAATGTTTAAGGAATTGGAGACAATTTGGAGATTCCTCTGTAGTTCTGAACATTCACCCTCGCACCCTTTTTGGTGGAGTGGAAAAATATGAGATAGTAGAAAAAACAGTTGATGAGATAGAGAAATGAAAAAGTTTAAGAATGGGTTCACCAAATAGTTCCGGCACAAAACTTAAACACACACCCAGGGTCCACCCAGGATCCACCTGTGGTCCGGCATCGCAGTAACCATCGTTACCATTGCTGCGACGCGATCGTCCTGCCAGCAAAGCGTCCCCGTGCCAGCGACAAGTGCTCATTACTCCCTTGTCCCGCGGTGTGACCCAGAAGTGTCTACTTCGATTAGGCACAAACGTAGGTGACCTTGATCCTTTACCAACAAAGGCTCACACTCTAGCCACCCCCTTCCCACCAAAACCTGAATCTCTGACTGGTGAGAGGACCCGTTAAGTTCACTACATCCACCCGCCCTGGAAACCATAGCTCATCCATCTTCACAGGATACTCAGCTTCATCCAGCGTCACAGGATACTCAGCTTCATTCAGCTTCACAGGATACTCAGCTTCATCCAGCTTCACAGGATACGCTTCTTCATCCAGAGTCACAGGATCGTTAGCTTAATCCAGCCTCACAGGATACTCAGCTTCATCCAGCTTCACAGGATTCGCTTCCTAATCCAGCGTCACAGGATCGTCATCTTAATCCAGCTTCACAGGATACTCAGCTTCATCCAGCTTCACAGGATTCTCAGCTTCATCCAGCTTCACAGGATCGTCAGCTTCATCCAGCTTCACAGAGTATCGAGCTTCATCCAGCTTTACAGGATACTCAGCTTCATCCAGCTTCACAGGATACTCAGCTTCATCCAGCTTCACAGGAACGTTAGCTTCAACCAGCTTCACAGGATACTCAGCTTCATCCAGCTTCACAGGATTCTTTGTTTCCCAGACACACAATATTTCTACTTCATTCAAAGAGGAAACAAGTCACACAAAAATCAATTTACACAATCGATTACCAGACAACCAAAATGAGCTACAAGTACAGATCCAACAGCTCATAAAGAATTATTGCAAGGATTCGGTCGAACGACGCCACCGAGACGGCTATTCTTCCGGTAAGCTAAATCAGCTAAACGAGCCCTGGCAGCAGTTTTGCGACCTAGATGAAGAAGTCTAAGAAGCGGCATTACCCACTGAAAATGAGTACTCTTCACGACTAGCAGCACTTAAGGATCTGGTGGAAAAATATCAGAAAATTTATTTGGACACTTGCCGACTGGAAGCGGACTTCCGAAGGCGCCCAGGTGAACTTCGGTCATCTTCAAGATCACAAGAGGAGATCAAGTCAAAGGAGACTCAGCAATTGACCCGGTGATCCGACAGTTGCAGAGAAGATGCAACGAACTGGAATCATCATTAACATTGGCCTTGAACGCCCCGACCGTCACCCCAGCCCTACAAAGGCACCTGGATCTCCATTGGGCGTTACTGAGGCAAGTCCACGAGGAATTGGATAGCACACTTGGGGCCGCAGCTCTGGCAGAAGCAGAGCTAGCCAAATTCCACACATTAAACGAAGAAAACGAAATGAAAGTGCTTCGAGAAAACGACGCACCAATGAGCCTAAACTTGGCACTTCCGCTAATTGGCATTCCGGAGTTCAACGGCGAGTATCTAGACTGGCCACGGTTCCATGATCTCTTTGTGGAATTGGTACATAATACACCATATTCGGCCAGTCAAAAACTACATATTCTTCGTGGTTAAGCGAGGAAAGTTTTGACAGACACAGCCTTCTCACAGGGTGGCTATGACAACACTTGGTTGCAATTGAAGGCCAGATACCAGAACGGTAAAATACTAGTATTCGGCGCCATAGCAAATATTATTGACCATAAGCCTATAGACGGCTCCTCGCGCCAACTTAGGGACTTACATGACACTATTAAAAACTCAATGAGTACTCTTAAAACCTCCATGTCACCACAAAATCCTGGGATCCAATCCTATGTTTTATTATCCGAAGAAAACTAGACCAGCAGTGTTTAGCTGCTCTGGAAAATTCAGCGGATGCACCAAGGGAAATTCCAACGTTAAGGAGTGTACTGACGTTTATTGAGCGGCGCGCTTGCATGCTGAAGACGATAAGCGCTTAACCTACAGCAACACTCCGCCATCAGTCAGTTCACAAAAAAGAGAGCTGTAAAATTTGTCACCTATGTAGCCGTTTCCAGGAAATGGCCCCAAAACGCGGCGCCAAGCCATAGTTCAAGTAGGAGTATGCACAAATTGTTTGTCTACAGCTCATAAGGTTGAAAACTGTGGATCGACAGCCACTTGTCGAGTCTGCCAGTAACGGCATCATTCACTGTTACACCAAGAACCGACTAGAAATCCAGTGGCCGGAGCAGCAACCAATATACTCTGCTCGCGACCGCCAAGGTATCATTACAAGGGCCAAACGGTCAACTACAAACATGTCGTGCTGTAATAGATGGTGGATCACATGTGAATCTTATCTCAAGGAGGATGGCAGATCTGCTATCTCTTAAGGATATGTCACCGATTGAAATATCTGTAATCTTATCTCAAGGAGGATGGCAGATCTGCTATCAGATCAACACTAAAGCTCTCATCAGTTACATCTTATTTATTCTTATATTATTTATTATTCCCACAGTCAATACAGACCAACCGCCAGTACCGATTGATACTGATCTTAATATTTCCAAGGGACTACCGTTAGCAGATCCTGACTTTCGGTAACCTGGACCCATTGACCTAACCTTAGGGGTTGAGGTATATTCTCGAGTAATATTCTTGGACGTTGATGCACTATGGTCAGTACAAACAAGTGGCCCGACGACACCAAGCAATGCTTGTTACGCGCGGAGCCCATCACCGTTTTGGGCGAGTAAACAAAATTGCGGACAGAGAAAAAGACAATGTAACATTAGACAACTAAAAATAGAGGACAAAATACGAACAGACAAAATACATCACGTAAAACTAATTAGGTACCAGGGAGGATAGTATTATTGATTTAAAGATAGGAAGTGAGTCCGTAGTAGATATTAGATGATATAGTCTATTATAATCATTGCAATGTACTCTAAAAGGTTCATGCATTGCGTAATTAGAGATACAATGATTTAATACTGTGAGGAGTTGAATAACTCCCCACAAATAGAAACAGCAGCAGATGGCCGGCCGCTTGCCAGATACGCGGCGAATTCGCGTAGTAACGGCGCGGCGAGGAGAGCGAGAGAGTTTGGAGACCAACGAAGGAGAGCGAGAGAGTTTGGAGACCAATGAAGGAGAGCGAGAGAGTTTGGAGACCAAGGATGGAGATCGAGAGAGAGTGGAGACTTCGCGGGCAAGGCAGGAGTGCCGTGTGCAAAAGCGGGTAACGGGACTCCACCGGACTTTGGACTCTCCCGTGAACTTTAGACCGGGATCACGGGAATCAGCGGGATGGCAGCAGTGGGCGGAGCATCGATTGGAAACGGTACGGGAACGACAAGTGGGTCATCCAGGAGGCACGGACTTTGGACCCAGAGTGGAGAGATCCAGCGGGCCGTGCGCAAAAGGGAAATAACGGTTCCCGGAGGCCCTATATAAGGCCGCAGAGCGCTGGCAGCTGGATCAGTCGATCACAAGGAGTCAAACCGTCAAGATCACTCAGATACCAAAGTGAACAATCAAACAACCAGATAACCTACAAGGGAGCAGCAGCAAGTCGAGTCGCCAGAGAAGCAGCGCCGTGGGAGCCTACAAGGAGCGAGATTGCTACGTCGAGACGTTCGGGATTGGGATACCAGGAATCTCCGAATTGAGACGCAGGTAGCTGAGATCCATAGGGCATCACACGGCTAGGTCAAGGCGGTCGATTAACCCTGTCCACAAAGTCCTGGCGTTACGCCTGGAAAGAGTATAACAAGCCAGAAGGGAGAGCGGTCAATCAGTAAGGTCTCGAGTGGAATTGTCCAGGAGAGCCCTACGGATTCGACTTGCGAGGTCCCGGAGCGGCGTGCCCGAACCACGAATATAACAAGCCAGAACGGAGAGCGGTCGATCGGTACGGTCTCGAGTGGAATTATCCAGGAGAGCCCTACGGATTCGACTTGCGAGGTCCCGGAGCGGCGTGCCCGAACCCCGAGTACCAAAAGCCACACGGAAACGTCCCGGACAAAAAGCAAAAGGGTGAGGCTAGGGTGGAACGTTCGTTTACACTAGGCGTGGAAGCGAAGTAAGGCGCGAGGCAGCTTCCTGGCGTTACCGCCTTGACTGTCCGCGCGGGCTGAGCAGAAACCCCAGTGGGACCATCCGGGACAGAGCAAGGGACAGGCGGCGGTGTGTCGAAAGGAGCGATCCTGGAGAGCGCAGCTTCTGTTCACCCTAGTCTGAGAACGGTGACGCTTCCATAAGCCCGTACGGCCGATACCCCTCGCGAGTCCGAGTCGTTACCAGCAGTCACCAAGTCACGCGTGAGAAGTGAACCGCGAGCGAGCATCTTCAGGGAGCTGCGAGGATCTTCAGGGAGCGGCGAGGATCTTCAGGGAGCTGCGAGTATCTTCAGGGAGCTACAGGACTGGAGCACCGAGTCATCAAGGCGAGAGGTCGTAGAGTCATCCAGGACCGTCGGAAGCACCGAAGGTCACAAGCAACGAGTCAAAGCCAACCAAGCGACTAAGACACTTGTAATAATATACCCGCAATAAAACCCAATACGAACCCGCGAATTCTGTGCTTTCTCACTGAGCTACTGGGCGGTCACGTTAATATAAATTTGGTGGGACGAACACACAATATACTGAGCTAGCCGCACGAATCTCGTAGCGAGCAGACCACAAAAATCAGTTCGTTACATCTGGCGCCCAACGTTTTTGTCCCAGCAGTGAAAGCAATGTAAACATAATGGGAAAGAAGTTATCTACCGGCTTAATAAGGAAGACTTCGCAAATGTCGCACAGAGGCTTAATGTCGCCCTGGACGGCAGATTAGAAGACAAGAGAAAGGCATTATCCGAGTATTACTCAGAAACGGATAATGACCCACAACTCGTCGACATCTGGGCCGGTCCAAGCATCACGTTAACGAACGCCTAAGGGGACAACCTAGTGGCAAGTCTGAGCGTTAACAACTTATAAAAAGAGGCAAACAGGAGAGAGTCAAGCCAAGACAGGAAAGTAACAGCGCTGATCTCGAGACCCAGTCAGTCAGACTATGCAAAAGTCACTAAACAGGTCCGCGGATGGTCGTTCAGGTTCGACGGGGCGGAAAAACCGTTCGAGTTCCTGGAGCAGGTGTAATGGTCCGCCAACACATACGGCTTGAATTTAGGCATGATTCCCCGAGCGATGCCGGAATTGCTTAAGGGAAGGGCTTTGAAGTGGTTCATCGCCAACAACAAACAATGCAAAACATGGGTGGAGTTCATAGATAGTTTCCACACATACTTTCTGCCAAGAGACTTCTTCACCAGGCTGGCGGGACAGGTCAGGCAACGGAAGCAGGGCTTCAACGAGTCGTTCAAAGACTACGTGATCGACATGCAGACGATGGTGAGGCCACTTTATTATTCTACGAAAGAGACCCTAAGGATCATCAAGGAAAACTGCACCCCAAGTCTAAGGATCTTCCTAAGGGCGAGCAAAGTGTCGGATCTGAACACGCTGATGATATAAGCAGATGATTACGAAGAACTCGAAAAGGAACGGGAAGCGTTCGCGCAAGACAACAAATTCTCGAAGACCAAGTCGGCATCACCAACGCAGGTAACATGCAGAAGATGCGAAGAGACAGGCACCCAAGCACCAGCGACCAATGGTAGCCACCTAACCGAGTCCCAAGGCAGTAGGCAACAGGCGCACCACGCGGATGCCAATGGACACCACCACAACAGCAACAGATGCAGCCAACAAACCTTGTGTGGAGGCCTCGAAATACAACAACCTCGTGAAACGACACACATCACAGACCCCCAGGAGGCCTGCCGAAAGTGCGGCGGTCATGGACACTGGGCGCGGGGATGTCGACACCAACGCCTGTTGTTCTGGTGGGTGTGCGGGAGAGTAGGCGTCTGGAGCGTCGAATGCTGCCAGCAGACGGGAAATGCCCAGCGATCTCAGCCACAGAGAGGCAAGCGGGGGTCGCAATATGCTACCTCTCCATCCTGACGGGAAAGCTGATCGAGGAGCGGTGACGATTGGTGGGGGCACGTACATGGCCACAACAGACACCGGGGCAACAGCAAGCTTTATAAGCAAAGAACGGGCGGACAACCTGGCTGCCCTCGGGAAGATTACGAGGATACGACGGAAAGTAAGTTGGCAGGCGGAAGATGTGGCGGAATCGATGAACAGCTGGAGGTGGAAATCGCTTTCGGGAACAAGCGACTGAGCATGAGCCTGCTGATACTACCAGGGGTAGTGGATTCAATAGTGTTGGAATGGAACTTTCTAACACAAGTCGGAACTGAGATTAAGTGTGCTGGACACGAAGTAATAATACCGGCCAGGAATCGACACAATGGATAGCTCGAGGAGAAGCTATTGGTGGCAGTCGTGCAACAGGCAAGCGAAGATAATGACACGGCAAAATTCTTTTAGGCAGAGCTATCGAGTCTCAACTCCATGACGGAAACATCGAACATGGCAGAGCATCAGACGACAAACCAATAAAGCAACGATACTACCCGAAGAATCCGAAAGTTCAAGGGGAGATCAATGCAAAGGTGGACGAGCTTCTCCAAATGGGTACTGGCAAATCCCACTGAAAGAAGAAAGCAGGCAGTACACGGCATTTACAGTGCCGGGAAAATGGCTTATTCCAGTGAAGAGTAATGCCATTCGGCCTTCATTCGGCGTCTGCGACCTTTCAACGGGTGCTGGACCTTGTGTGGACCCGAAATGTCGCGTCAAGCATTTGCTTACTGGAAGAAGCTGACCTGAAGGAAGTGTTCCGACGGCTAAAGGAGGCAAATCTGAGGTTAAACCCGGAGAAGTGTCAATTTTTCAGGAAAGAGCTGTTGTATCTTGGTTAGCGAGTGACTAGCGAAGGAACAGGCACGGATCCGGAAACTAGAACCACCATCAACAGTAAGAGAGCTCCGACAGTACCTGGGCTTAGCATCATGGTACCGCCGGTTTGTACCTGACTTCGCCAAAATAGTCAAACCTCTTACCGATCTGCTACATGAACATCAGACGGCGTTCGAAGAGGGTAAGGCAAGACTCGTTGCAGACCCGGTACTGGCGTGCCCGGATTTCGACAAACCATTTATCTTGCAAACTGACGCGAGCGACTACGGCATCGTATTTCCGAACGCTCAACGGCGCTGAGAAGAATTACTCAACGACCGAGAAGGAATGCTTGGCAATCGTCTGGGCGATCCGAAAGCTCAAGCCGTATCTGGAAGTGGCTCAACAGCATACTGAGCCCTTCAGGGAGGATCGCCAAATGGGCCCTGGAGTTGCAGCAGTACGACTTCGAAATAGCGTACAGGAAAGGCAGCCACTACCGAAAACGCTTCGAGGGGTCAAGGAGACGTCGGCGGCGGAAGTTTCTGTAGCAAGCAGCTGGATTCAGTAAATGCGCGAGAAGGTAAGCACCCAGCCGCAAAAGAATGCGGACTACCTGACGAAGGGTACAGGAATATACGTCATAGAGCTTCAGCGAGGATGTCGCAACATGGAAGATGTGCGTCCCGAAAGCTCTACGGGAAACGGTGCTGAAGGAGAACCACGACTCACCGTCGGCTGGCCACGTAGGAAGCCGAAAGACAATAGCACGTCTGGCAGCCCGGTATTACTGGCCAGGAATGCACAGAGACGCCCGAGCCCACGTGCGAGGATGCGAGACATGCATGAGATTCAAGCCGATTCAGATGCAGACGGCTGAAAAAATGAAGACGCAGGTGCCAGAAGAACCATGGGCTACGGTATGAGCGGACTTCGTCGAACCCCAGCCGCGTTCAAAGCACGGCAACCAAATGCTGCTGGTACTGATAGATCGGTTCTCCAAGTGGACTGAGTTGGTGCCACTGCGAGCGCGACGGCCGAAGCCGTAAAGTAAGCTTTCAGGGAACGCATAATCGCGAGGTATGGGGTCCCGAAAGTAGTCATAGCGGACAACGGAGTACAGTTTGCCAGCGAAATTTTCAAGAGTTTCCTGGCCTAAATGGGAACCAAGCAACAGTTCACAGCTCCATACACCGCGCAGGAGAACCCGACTAATAGAGCAAATAGGACGGTGAAGACAATGATAGCGCTGTTCGCAGGGCAGAACAAAAGACTCTGGGACGAAAAATGGCCGGAAATCATGATGGCAGTAACCACGAGCGTTTCAAAATCCACAGGATACACACCGTCGTTCATTACCCAAGGCAGAGAACCAAGACTACCGAGCGCCCTATTCGACAGAGAGACCGTAGGGACCGGGCGGCTGACTGAGACCCCGGAGGAGAAGGCCAACAATCTCTGGGAAATCTTCGAGATTGTAAGGCGGAATCTGGAGAGAGCTTCCCCGGATCAGGCTAGGCATTATAACCTAAGGAGGAGGCAATGGACGCCAGCGGTGGGTGACGTCAAGTGGGCCAAGAAACACCATTTATCAAAAGCGGCCGAAGGGTTCGCAGCAAAATTGGCCCCAAGATTCGACGGACCTTACCAAGTCATGGGTTTTGCGTCACCAGTAATCTGCAAAATGCGACTCATAAACACAAAGAAAGAGTGGACCATCCACGTAAGCGAGCTGAAACAGCAACAAACGGAAAACACAAGCGAGCGGCTACAGCAAGCAGACACAACAGATGCAAAACAACATTAAAAGTCCAAGGATACCTCCAAGGATGACCAAAGGATAATACGAAAGGATCCCAAGGATGCCCAAAGGATACTACGAAAGGATCCCAAGGATACCTCCAAGGATGGCCAAAGGATACTACGAAGGGAGTCCAAGGATACATTCAAGGATGACCAAAGGACACTACGAAAGGATCCCAAGGATACCTCCAAGGATGCCCAAAGGATACTACGAAAGGAGTCCAAGGATACCGCCAAGGATGCCCAAAGGATACTACGAAAGGAGTCCAAGGATACCTCCAAGGATGCCCAAAGGATACTACGAGAGGAGTCCAAGGATACCTCCAAGGATGCCCAAAGGATACTACGAAAGGAGTCAAAGGATACGTCCAAGGATTCCCAAAGGGTAGTACGGAAAGAGTCCAAGGATACCTGCAAGGATTCCCAAAGGATACTACTAACAAATTCCAAGGATACCTCCAAGGATACTACAGGGCATCTACAAAGGCGCGATGAAACACATAAAGGACATCAGGAGAACGTTAAGAACACAAAGGGAGCGAACCAGAGCGTCTAAGGTCTCGATTGGGACTGATCGGAGGAAAAGAAAAACACGCATCAAAAGTCTGCCGAAGGAAGGGGGAAGACGGCACAGAGCAGAGAGCTGTACCGTAGATCTGGGTAGTAAGAAGGAGAGGCCGATGGAAATAGCGGGATTGAGCAAAGAGGAAGGCTCGGAACCGAGGTGTCGTTAAAGGGAGCCCAGGCTCCAGCTGCACAATCAAAATCAAAGAGCATAATGAGCACACGTGTGACGAGGAGCGAAGCGCGCAGGATGATGGCTGCCCACCAGCCGTCCGGAGGATCTAGCCCGGGGCAAGGATGGTCGGCAGCCCGGCCTACCCGAACCTCGCGGCGGATCTCCGGGCGGGGCGTCCCCGATCCGGTGATCAGCTCCGACAGCGACGTCGAGTTGGTGGAGGACCCGCGGGTGGAGCAACGGCGATGGCGGCTTCGCAAGGCGTTCAACCGGGCCGACGGACGCATCCCGACTGGGAGTTCCGGCGCAAGTGCGAGGCGCGAAGGCGAGACGAGGAGCGGCGGTTGAAGGAGATGGAGGAGACGCCGGAGTGGCAGGCCCAACTACGGATGGCCGAGGAGGAGGAGACGCAGCTGTGGGAAAACCCGGGGTACCCACCTACGCCGAGGTATGCGCCCGAACCCTGCACCACGCCGCAAGAAGTGGCAGACGATTGGGCGCCCTCGCCTCCGCGGTGGCTGCCCGAAATCCCGCCCACACCGCGGTACGAGGGGTCACCACGGTGGACGCCAGCGCGACCGCCCACGCCGAGGCACGAGCAGCAGCCACCGCAGCAGCAGCCACCACCGCAGCAGCCACCACCGCAGCAGCAGCCACCGCAGCAGCAGCCACCGCAGCAGCAGCAGCCACCGCAGCAGCAGCCACCACCGCAGCAGCAGCCACCGCAGCAGCAGCCACCACAGCAGCAGCAGCCACCACAGCAGCAGCCACCACCGCAGCAGCAGCCACCGCAGCAGCAGCAGCCACCGCAGCAGCAGCAGCCACCGCAGCAGCAGCCACCACCGCAGCAGCAGCCACCGCAGCAGCAGCCACCACAGCAGCAGCAGCCACCACAGCAGCAGCCACCACCGCAGCAGCAGCCACCACCGCAGCAGCAACACATCCGGACAGACATACCGGCGGCCACGTGAGCCACAGCACCCGGACGTTCGTGGCCGAAGGGGTAAGGTGGCGACAGCAGACGGTTGTCTGGACCTGGCCGGAGGGACCCGCGGAGGAGACGGCAGCGACGGAAGAACCCCGGATCTGGGAAGAATGTGGTCCCCGGGTGAGCCCGCTGGACCCCAGGACCCGTGGCAGACCGGAACAGTGGCCACCACCGACGCCGAGCACCGGACCAACGACGCCGACGCCTACCGGGAGCGCAGTAACCGCGGAGCCTCTGGAGCGAGGACCCTGGGTGTGGCCTGAGCCCGTGGAAAACGGCCGTCCTCCGCTCAAGCGGCAGCACTCGGCGCCCGAAGTGTCCGAGGTGGTGGCCCGGCCGAAGTTGTCGCGGACGGTGTCGGCGCCGGAAGGCCAGCGATGGCGAGAAATCGCGGAGACGGAGTGGCCCGAAGGGATCGCGGAGACACCGGTGGTGCAGGAGGCTCGCATCCTGGGCGGCAGGCGCAGCGTGCGCGTATGGAGAGAGGGGCGCGCGTTCCGCGTCCGGTTGGGGCTGGCGGGCATGAGAGTGTTCGAGGAGCAAAAATAAAAGTTAAATAAACCGAAAAAACAGAGATTAAAAAAAAAAAGGAAAAAAACCGACATAGAACGGGAAACGCGGCTGAAACAGGGGCCAGAAGTAAGGGGCATACATGGCAGCTTCAGCGTCCTGAAATCAATATTGGGTTAATACAGGAAGCAGCCAAGCGACACCAAAATACTTACCTGCAGCGAAGCAAATGCGAAGTCCTCTCCGCACCAGCTTTCGAGTGTTGCCAGCGTAAAGCCAGGCTCAGCCGGCTGAGGACGATTGAAGGGCGAGAGAGAGAGACGAGAGGCGAGAGAGGTCGTGTGCAGAGAGAAAGGATGAAATAGAAAGGAGTGAGGAAATGCGAAAACTTACCTAGAAAGTTGCAAAATCACCATGAGCCAGGGAAGGGGGCGCCTCGATAGGCGATCGATTGGCACTAGCTGAAAGTGCGATCGATGGGTACACGTCAAATGGTAATATCGGCCAAAGGTGGAAGTATCGCAACGAGCAGGTGGCAACGCCGCACCGTCGATATCGATATCGCACAGCGATCACTCACGAATGGTGTGACCAGGCGGAGGAAGCAAATAAAAGGAGTAGAACGCAGCGATGAGCAGCGAGCTGGGGATCGATAGCACACGAGTATCGATGTCCCAGTGGAGTCAGGAAAGATATCGGCGAGGGAGATTCAAGTTGCTACGAGGAGGATGACCAGCGCTGTAGAAACTCAACGGAGTTAAGAGCGTCGTGGGAGCATCGAGGGAGCAACGAGGGAGCGCCGCGGGAATCACAAGGACTCGAAGGCTAGGATAAACAAGAAAACGCCGGAGAGTAGGAACAAGTTTAAAATGTTTCCCGAAGTATGGGGGGAATGTGAGGAGTTGAATAACTCCCCACAAATAGAAACAGCAGCAGATGGCCGGCCGCTTGCCAGATATGCGGCGAATTCGCGTAGTAACGGCGCGGCGAGGAGAGCGAGAGAGTTTGGAGACCAACGAAGGAGAGCGAGAGAGTTTGGAGACCAATGAAGGAGAGCGAGAGAGTTTGGAGACCAAGGATGGAGATCGAGAGAGAGTGGAGACTGCGCGGGCAAGGCAGGAGTGCCGTGTGCAAAAGCGGGTAACGGGACTCCACCGGACTTTGGACTCTCCCGTGAACTTTGGACCGGGAGAGGAAGTGCCACATCTCGGCGGTGGAGCGGCACACAGGCGTGCCACAAGCATCACGGGAATCAGCGGGATGGCAGCAGTGGGCGGAGCATCGATTGGAAACGGTACGGGAACGACAAGTGGGTCATCTAGGAGGCACGGACTTTGGACCCAGAGTGGAGAGATCCAGCGGGCCGTGCGCAAAAGGGAAATAACGGTTCCCGGAGGCCCTATATAAGGCCGCAGAGCGCTGGCAGCTGGATCAGTCGATCACAAGGAGTCAAACCGTCAAGATCACTCAGATACCAAAGTGAACAATCAAACAACCAGATAACCTACAAGGGAGCAGCAGCAAGTCGAGTCGCCAGAGAAGCAGCGCCGTGGGAGCCTACAAGGAGCGAGATTGCTACGTCGAGACGTTCGGGATTGGGATACCAGGAATCTCCGAATTGAGACGCAGGTAGCTGCGATCCAGAGGGCATCACACGGCTAGGTCAAGGCGGTCGATTAACCCTGTCCACAAAGTCCTGGCGTTACGCCTGGAAAGAGTATAACAAGCCAGAAGGGAGAGCGGTCGATCAGTAAGGTCTCGAGTGGAATTGTCCAGGAGAGCCCTACGGATTCGACTTGCGAGGTCCCGGAGCGGCGTGCCCGACCCACGAATATAACAAGCCAGAACGGAGAGCGGTCGATCGGTACGGTCTCGAGTGGAATTATCCAGGAGAGCCCTACGGATTCGACTTGCGAGGTCCCGGAGCGGCGTGCCCGAACCCCGAGTACCAAAAGCCACACGGAAACGTCCCGGACAAAAAGCAAAAGGGTGAGGCTAGGGTGGAACGTTCGTTTACACTAGGCGTGGAAGCGAAGTAAGGCGCGAGGCAGCTTCCTGGCGTTACCGCCTTGACTGTCCGCGCGGGCTGAGCAGAAACCCCAGTGGGACCATCCGGGACAGAGCAAGGGACAGGCGGCGGTGTGTCGAAAGGAGCGATCCTGGAGAGCGCAGCTTCTGTTCACCCTAGTCTGAGAACGGTGACGCTTCCCTAAGCCCGTACGGCCGATACCCCTCGCGAGTCCGAGTCGTTACCAGCAGTCACCAAGTCACGCGTGAGAAGTGAACCGCGAGCGAGCATCTTCAGGGAGCTGCGAGGATCTTCAGGGAGCGGCGAGGATCTTCAGGGAGCTGCGAGTATCTTCAGGGAGCTACAGGACTGGAGCACCGAGTCATCAAGGCGAGAGGTCGTAGAGTCATCCAGGACCGTCGGAAGCACCGAAGGTCACAAGCAACGAGTCAAAGCCAACCAAGCGACTAAGACACTTGTAATAATATACCCGCAATAAAACCCAATACGAACCCGCGAATTCTGTGCTTTCTCACTGAGCTACTGGGCGGTCACGTTAATATAAATTTGGTGGGACGAACACACAATATACTGAGCTAGCCGCACGAATCTCGTAGCGAGCAGACAATAAAAATCAGTTCGTTACAATACTAAAGGAATATTGTTTATAGTGAATCTATTTGGCACATTAAAATGCAGGCGACCCAATAACTCGGGACTCTCTACATCACCATGAATAAGATTTCTAATAAACGTAATACCAAGCATAGTTCTACGGTTAGCTAACGATGGTAAGTTAATTAGAAGCAGTCTACGAAAATAGGATTGTAGTATTAGGCTTGTATCCCAGTTAAGTCTCCGTAAGGAAAATATTAAGAAGTTTTTTTGCACAGACTCAATCCGGTCTATATGCACCCCATATTGGGGACTCCAAACAGGACCGCAGTTCTCAAGAATTGGTCGGAATAAGGAAATAAAAAAGGTCTTTGTGACATAGGGATCATCGAATTCCTTCGACCACCTTTTGATATATGCAAGCACGCCCCTGGCTTTATTTACCATATTAGTAATCTGATCAGAAAATTTTAGTTTAGGATCCATATAGACTCCAAGGTCGTCAGCATGCGTTATCCTATCTAACGCACAACCACTCAAAGTATAAGTTGCGAAGTGGGGGCTGACACGAAAGAAGGTCATTAGTTTACACTTAGAACCATTTAAATTCAATTCATTATCCATGCACCATGTTTGAAATGCATTTAGATCCGATTGTAAGGCTAAACTTTTTGCGGGGTCATTATATTGCAGGCACAACCTCACTTCATCTGCGTACATAAGTACACGTGACTTCGTTAAGACTAATGGAAGGTCATTTATAAATAATGTAAACAGGAGCGGACCAAGATGACTTCATTGTGGTACACCGGACGTAACTCGGATTTGGGATGAAAAAGAGCTTTTAAAAATGACCCTTTGAGTCGTGTCATTCAAATAACTTAAGATCCACCTAAGAAGATCTCCTGGAAACCTTAAAAGGTCCAATTTCCGGACTAGAATCGGGTGACTTACAGAATCAAACGCCTTACTAAAATCAGTGTAGACCACATCAGCCTGACGATTATTTCTAAAAGCACTTATAACAAATGAAGTAAATTCCAAAAGGTTGGTTGTCGTTGACCTACGTTTTATAAATCCGTGTTGACAAGAGGAAATAGGGGACTGTGTTGTAAATGGGGCGTAATAATGTTCTCAAAGAGCTTCGGTATAGCTGATAGCTTTGAAAAACCTCTGTTCATGCTGTTACATGCTGTAACGAACTGATTTTGTGTGTCTGCTCGCTACGAGATTCGTGCGGCTAGCTCAGAAGATTGTGTGTTCGTCCCACCAAATTTATATGACGTGATTGCCCGTAGATCAGTGAGAAAACAAAGGGTTCAAATGGTAATAGTGGAATTTATTCTCGTGGTATTTGTTCGTACCCAAAGGTACTCAACATGACCACACCCAACAAATCAAGCAGTAGCCAAGTTGGGAACAGTACCAGGCGCTCAGTAGCACCCACTGCATATGAGAATGGCTGATCAGCATATTATATGTCTCACTAACTCACCGTCTCACCGACTCAACGGCACACTGACCCCCCAATGCAGTCAGCACATTTTGCAGTGTCAGCCAACTACGCAAAGCCAACTACGCAAACTGCTACCATAATCGTAATTCCCTGATCTACTTTAGAATATAGCTTACTTCACTAATCATTACACTAAACTTCCGTGTTCCAAGTAGTATATAAACATGTTCCAAATGAAGAATAAAACAGTTATCAACACACCTCTTAACTCCGCGGTTCTACTTCCTACAACTGGGAACAGGGCTCGTAATACACTATCTTAACTAGCAGCTAACCACGTTAGCTCACCCTCAGCGCAGCTCCAGCATCGCCTGTGGTCCGGCATCCCAGTAACCATCGTTACCATTGCCGCGACGCGATCGTCCTGCCATCAAAGCGTCCCCGTGCCAGCGACAAGTGCTCATTACCCCCTTGTCCCACGGTGTGACCCGGAAGTGTCTACTTCGGTTAGGCACAAACATTGGTGACCCCGACGTGATCCTTTAACAACAAAGGATCACACTCAAGCAACCCCCTTCCCACTAAAGGACTCACAGCTTTATCCAGCTTCACAGGATACGCTTCTTCTTCCAGCGTCACAGGAACTTCAGCTTAATCCAGCTTCACAGGATACGCTTCGTCTTCCAGCGTCACAGGAACTTCAGCTTAATCCAGCTTCACAGGATTCGCTTCTTCTTCCAGCGTCACAGGAACTTCAGCTTCATCCAGCTTCACAGGACTCGCTTCTTCTTCCAGCGTCACAGGAACTTCAGCTTAATCCAGCTTCACAGGATACGCTTCGTCTTCCAGCGTCACAGGAACTTCAGCTTAATCCAGCTTCACAGGATTCGCTTCATCTTCCAGCGTCACAGGAACTTCAGCTTCATCCAGCTTCACAGGACTCGCTTCTTCTTCCAGCGTCACAGGAACTTCAGCTTAATCCAGCTTCACAGGATACGCTTCGTCTTCCAGCGTCACAGGAACTTCAGCTTAATCCAGCTTCACAGGATTCGCTTCATCTTCTAGCGTCACAGGAACTTCAGCTGCATCCAGCTTCACAGGATACGCTTCTTCTTCCAGCGTCACAGGAACTTCAGCGTCATCCAGCTTCACAGGATACTCAGCTGCATCCAGCTTCACAGGATACTCAGCTTCATCCAGCTTCACAAGATTCTTTGTTTCCAAGACACACAATATGTCTACTTCATTCATTGAGGAAACAAGTCACACAAGAATCGATTTACACAATCGATTACTAGACACCCAAAACGAGCTGCAAGGGAAAATCCAACAGCTCATTAAGAATTATGGCAAGGATTCTGCCGACCGACGCCACCGAGACGGCTATTATTCCGGTAAGCTAAATCAGTTAAACGATCTCTGGCAGCAGTTTTGCGACCTAGATGAAGAAGTCCAGCAAGCGGCATTACCCACTGGAAGTGAGTACTCTTCACGATTACTAGCACTTAAGGAGCTGGTCGAAAAATATCAGAATATCTTTCTGGACAACATGCCGACTGGAAGCGGACTTCCGAAGGCCCCGAGACGAACTTCGGCCAACATCAAGATCACAACAAGAGATCAAGTCAAAGGAGATTCCGCAATTGACACGGTGATCCGACAGTTGCAGAGAAGATGCAACGAATTGGAGTCATCATTAACATTAGCCTCGAACGCCCCAACTGTCACCCCAGCCTTACAAAGGCACCTGGATCTCCATTGGGCGTTACTGAGGCAAGCCCACGACGAATTGGATAGTACACCTGGGGCCGCAGCTCTGGCAGAAGCAGAGCTAGCCCAATTCCACACATTATACGAGGAATACGAAATGAGCCTGCTACGAGAAAACGACGCGCCAATGAGCCTAAACTTGGCACTTCCGCCAATTAGCATTCCGGAGTTCAACGGCGAGTATCTAGACTGGCCACGGTTCCATGATCTCTTTGTGGAATTGGTACATAACAAACCATATTCGGCCAGTCAAAAACTACATATTCTACAGAGTTCGCTTCGTGGGGAAGCGAGGAACGTCTTGACAGACACAGCCTTCTCACAGGGTGGCTATGACGACACCTGGTTGCGGTTGAAGGCCAGGTACCAGAACGGCAAAATACTAGTATTCGCTGCCATAGCAAAAATTATTGACCATACGCCCATAGACGGTTCCTCGCGCCAACTAAGGGCATTACATGACACTATAAAAAACTCAATGAGTACTCTTCAAAACCTCGATATCAGCACAAAATCCTGGGATCCAATCTTGTGTTTTCTTATCAGAAGAAAACTAGACCAGCAATCTCTAGCTGCTCTAGAAAATTCAGCGGATGCACCAACGGAAATTCCAACGTTAAGGAGTGTACTAACGTTTATTGAACGGCGCGCTTGCATGCTGGAGACGATAAGCGCTCAACCTACAGCAACACTACGCCATCAGTCAGTTCACAACGAAGAGAGCTGTAAGATTTGTCACCTAGGACCACATAATCTTAGAGCATGTAGCCGGTTCCAGGAAATGGACCCCAAAACACGGCGCCAAGCCATTATTCAAATAGGAGCATGCACAAATTGTTTGTCTACAGCTCATATGGTTGAAAACTGTGGATCACCGACCAATTGTCGAGTCTGCCAGCAACGGCACCATTCACTGTTACACAAAGGACCAACTAGCAATCCAGTGGCCGGCGCAGTAACCATTGCAGGCTACGACATGGTAGGAGGATATACTCTGCTCGCGACCGCGAAGGTCTCATTACAAGGGCCAAACGGTCAATTACAAACATGTCGCGCTGTAATAGATGGTGGATCTCAGGTGAATCTTATCTCAAGGAGAATGGCAGATCTGCTATCTCTTAAGGAAGGTTCACCGATTGAAATATCTGGAATCGGAGGAAAGATATCAACAGCAATTAGATCAACACTAAAGCTCTCATCCTGTACATCAGGGTTTGAAAAACTATTAGAGGTATTTATTATGCCCACAGTCATTACAGACCAACCGTCAGTACCGATTACAACCGATCTTAACATTCCCGAGGGACTGCCATTAGCAGATCCTGACTTTCGGCAACCTGGACCCATTGACCTAACCTTAGGGTCTGAGGTGTATTCTCGTGTAATAACCGGTGAACTTCTTAAACTAGGACCTAATAAACCCTTGGCACAAGGCACTAGGCTTGGTTATGTAATCACAGGTTATCTCAATAAAGAAACCTCATCTGATACGGAAATCAACCCTATTCTGGTAGAAGGCAGAGGTGATTTTGCAGGACCGAACGCTGCTTATGAGCCAACAAAAGATAAAAATCCGATGAATATAGAACCGACTTCTCATCAAATTGAAACCTACAAGAAGGCTGACTTTGGTTCAACATTTTTAAACCTAACCAAGAAATATCTTAGTTTTGTTGCAGAATGTCCACATACCATAAACGTGCCAAATAATCAAGTTCTACGAGAGCACAATTTCAGTCCCCACGATAATGTCAATTTTATCGCAAAGGGGAGTGTTAAGCAGCATCAAGACGATGTGAAGGACCTGAATCACAAACATGAACCGCAGTTGAAGGAAAGATCCACCTTGGTCAATGATTTGTTAGGTGCTTCCTATACAATTCGGTCAAGGGCTGACCGACATCACGACTTAATTGAGGGTACCCCTCAATGGGGGGGAGAATGTTCGTACCCAAAGGTACTCAACATGACCACACCCAACAAATCAAGCAGTAGCCAAGTTGGGAACAGTACCAGGCGCTCAGTAGCACCCACTGCATATGAGAATGGCTGATCAGCATATTATATGTCTCACTAACTCACCGTCTCACCGACTCAACGGCACACTGACCCCCCAATGCAGTCAGCACATTTTGCAGTGTCAGCCAACTACGCAAAGCCAACTACGCAAACTGCTACCATAATCGTAATTCCCTGATCTACTTTAGAATATAGCTTACTTCACTAATCATTACACTAAACTTCCGTGTTCCAAGTAGTATATAAACATGTTCCAAATGAAGAATAAAACAGTTATCAACACACCTCTTAACTCCGCGGTTCTACTTCCTACAACTGGGAACAGGGCTCGTAATACACTATCTTAACTAGCAGCTAACCACGTTAGCTCACCCTCAGCGCAGCTCCAGCATCGCCTGTGGTCCGGCATCCCAGTAACCATCGTTACCATTGCCGCGACGCGATCGTCCTGCCATCAAAGCGTCCCCGTGCCAGCGACAAGTGCTCATTACCCCCTTGTCCCACGGTGTGACCCGGAAGTGTCTACTTCGGTTAGGCACAAACAGTATTAGTACAGCGGGTGTGTGGCTGGGCTGGCTTCGGTATCTCCTGGCTCTGGTTTCGCCGGCTGCTGGCGCTTCTCTTTCTGGCTCCTCGACGCGTTGACTCGGCTTCCACTGGATTCTGGGCTTCGGGACGCTCGTAGTGGCCGCCTCCGCTTGCTTACCGACGCGCTGCTTTGGGTCGCTTGTTGCGCCTTAGACCCGCAGAGAGTTCGGCCTTGTGGGCTTAGGGAAGCGTCACCGTTCTCAGACTAGGGTGAACGAGCCTTGCTCCCCAGGCCGACGCCTTTCGAGGCAATACTTGTCCCTTGCTCTGTCCCGGACGGTCCCGCTAGGTTCTTGCTCAGATCGCGCTGACAGTCAAGGCTGCCGCCAGGAGACTGTCTAGCAGTTCACTTTGCTTTACGCCTAGCGCAGACGAACGTTCCACCCAGCTTCACCCTAATGCGTGACGTCCGCGACGCTCCTGGGCTCCCCAAGGAGCTCCGCGCGGCGATGCCGGAAATGTCTGCTGGCGTCGCTGTCGATGTCCTCTGGGCTGTCTTCTGAACAGTATCTCGTCGTTCTGGTACTCGGGGAGTTGGGCGGTCGCTGTTCGGGAACTTCGCCGGTAATCGCAGGGCTCTCCAGGCTGCCGCCTCTTGAAACCGCAAATCGATCTACCGCTCGTCCGTCACGCCAGGTCCTGCTTGGTCGGGCAAGGTACGCTGGGTCGCAGACAACTTTTCTCCCCAAGCTGACGGTTCTTCGTCTTAGGACTCCTTTGCTTGTCTCTGACAGACCCGCCGGGCGACTCGCCAGGGTGTGGTCGTGACAAAGTTAGAAAACAAACGCCTTGACTTAGCCGCGTGATGCCTTCCGGAACTCAGCCACTTCTGTCTCAATTCGGAGATTCCTGATGTCCCAATCCCGAACGTCTCGACGTGGCGATCTTGCTCTTTGTGTGCTTCCCACAGCGCTGCCTCCGACGACTCGCTTGGTTGTAGCATCCTCGTAGATTACTTGCTTGACTGACTGTTTACTTGGTACTTTAACTGATCTTGAAGGTTTGACTCCTCGTTATCGACTGATCCAGCTGCCAGCGCTCTGCGGCCTTATATAGGGCCTCCGGGAACCGTTATTTCCCTTTTGCGCACGGCCCGCTGGATCTCTCCACTCTGGGTCCAAAGTCCGTGACTCCTGGTTGACCCACTTGTCCTTCACGTACCGCTTCCAATCGATGCTCCGCCCACTGCTGCCATCCCGCTGATTCCCGTGATGCTTGTGAAACGCCTGTGTGCCGCTCCTCTGTCGAGATGTGGCACTTCCTCTCCCGGTCCAAAGTTCACGGGAGAGTCAAAAGTCCGGTGGAGTTCCGTTATCCTGTTTTTGCACACGGCAATCTTGCCTTGCCCGCGAAGTCTCCATTCTCTCTCTCGCTTGGTCTCCAAACTCTCTCGCTCTTCGTCCTTGGTCTCCAAACTTTCTCGATCTCCATCCTTGGTCTCCAAACTCTCTCGTTCTCCATCCATTCGCCGCGTAGCTGGTAAGCGGCCGGCCAACTGCTGCTGCTTCTATTTGTGGGGAGTTATTCAACTCCTCACATTCCCCCCTTACTTCGGGAAACATTTAGAACTTGTTTCTACTCTCCGGCGTTTCCTTGCATGTCCTAGCCTTCGAGTCCTTGTGATTCCCGCGGCGCTCCCTCGTTGCTCCCTCGTTGCTCCCTCGTTGCTCCCTCGATGCTCCCTCGACGCTCTTAACTCCCTTGAGTTTCTACAGCGCTGGTCATCCTCCTCGTAGCAACTTTAAATCTCCCGCGCCGATATTTCCCGTGTTTCCACTGAGACATCGATACTCATGGGCTATCGATCCACGGCTCGCTGCTCGTTGCTGCGTCTCACTCCTTTCCATGTTTCCTCCGCCTGGTCACACCATTCGTGCGTGGTCGATGTTTATTCGCATATCGATACCGACGGTGCGGTGTTGCCACCTGCTCGTTTGAGATATTTCCACCTTGGCCGATATTTCCATTTTCGTGTGCCCATCGATCGCACTATAGCCACTATCGTCCTCACCCGGTACTGTCGTCCGCCTTCGCTGACCAGGACGCAACGCCTGCCGTAGCGACCGCGGGTGCCTCCTCTATTCCCTCCGGCCACTCGCTCCTGGCGATCTCGCGCCAACCTGCCGCATGAACTGCGGCCGCGGGCGCGTCGCTCCGGGCGTCGACGTTTGTCGCTGCAACGGAGGCCTTTGGGTGGCCGGTTGCTCGGGCCACACCCAAGGTCCCTTCAACAGCAATTAGATCAACACTAAAGCTCTCATCAGTTACAACAGGGTTTGAAACACTAATAGAGGTATTTATTCTTCCCACAGTCATTACAGACCAACCGTCAGCACCGATTAAAACCGATCTTAATATTCCCGAGGGACTACCGTTAGCAGATCCTGACTTTCGGCAACCTGGACCCGTTGACCTAACCTTAGGGGTTGAGGTATATTTTCGTGTAATTACCGGTGAACTTCTTGAACTAGGACCTAATAAGCCTTTGGCACAAGGCACAAGGCTTGGTTTTGTAATCAGACGTTATCTCAATAAAGAAACCTCATCTGATACGGAAATCAAGAAATCAAGAAGACAGAGATGATCTTGCAGGACCGAATGCTGCTTATGCACCAAAGAAAGGATTCATTTAACGAACTTAGCATTGATGGATCATAAAATAAGGGAACCTGAAGATATATGTAGCCAATCAAGAACCAGCGACACTGACTCGCCCGATCGAGGATCAGCCGCTATACATAATAGTTAATTGCAGCTAACTGAACTTTATACTACAAAAGAAAAACCAATTGATACAGAACCGACTTCCCATCAACTTAAAACCAATAAGAAGCCTGACTTTTGTTCAACATTTCGAATTTTAACCATGAAACACCTAAGTGTTGTTAAAAAAAAGTCCACATACCACAGACGTGCCAAAAAATTAAGTTCTACGAGGGCACAAATTCAGTCCCCACGGTAATGTCAAATTTATCGCAACGGGGAGTGTTAAGCAGCATCAACAAGGTATGAGTGACCTGAATCACAAACATGAACCGCCGCAGTTGAAGAAAGGATCCACCTCGGTCATTGATTTGTTAGGTGTTTCCTATACAATTCGGCCAAGGGCTGACCGACATCGTACCCAAAAGTGCTCAACATGACCACACCCAACAAATCAAGCAGTATCCAAGTTGGGAACAGTATCAGACGCTCAATACCACCCACTGCATATGAGAATTGCTGATCAGCATATTATATGTCTCACTAACTCACCGTCTCACCGACTCAACGGCACACTGACCCGCCAATGAAGTCAGCCAACTACGCAAAATGTTACCATAGTCATAATTCCCTGACCTACTTTAGAATATAGCTTTCTTCACTAATCATTACACTAAACTTCCGTGTTCCAAGTAGTATATAAACAGGTATCAAATGAAGAATAAATTAGTTATCAACACACCTCATAACTCCGCGGTTCTACTTGCTACATCTGGGAATAGGGCTCGTAATACACTATCTCAACTAGCAGCTAACCACGTTAGCTCACCCTCAGCGCAGCTCCAGCATCGCCTGTGGACCGGCATCGCAGTAACCATCGTTACCATTGCCGCGACGCGATCGTCCTGCCATCATAGCGTCCCCGTGCCAGCGACAAGTGCTCATTACCCTCTTGTCCCGGAAGTGTCTACTTCGGTTAGGCACAAACAGTTATTTTATTATCTTAAATTTATAATTATATATCATATTTTTCTAATAGGCTGAAAAGCGACACCTTTTAACTCAATTGTGGTTTTTTTCGGTAATGATATCGGTTTTGTTACATATTTAAATATATAGTCCTCAATGGTTTTAATCTTTTCCAGAATTTTGAAAAAAATTTGGTCAGCGCTGTCTGCCCTCTTATTATTCAATTCAATTTTATTTTCTAAGCTTGAAATTTTTGTGAGACGACGATTAACATTTTGAGTTATAATTTTTCTTAAATCTTCTCCCAACTTTCCGAGGATCTCATCAGTATATTGTTTTGTTGCTAGATCATTGTTGTCTAAAGGCTTAGATCCGTTTTTGATACGTTTATTTTGAGCATTTAGATTACCGTCCTCATCGATGAATAATCCCTCAGTAGAATTAACACGTCTTTTCAAATTTTCTGATCGTTCCTTATCAACAGAAAAATGTCCAAACTTGTCGACAGACATGATGTTTATAAATGTAAAACATATTTGTCCTTCCTATTTATACTCATTAATATATAATCCTTTCTTCACGCAATTCCTCTAATATTGAAAAAATTTCGTTATTGTGGCTGGTGTTACCCGCTCCTTTTGATGCTACTAAAATTTCCAATCGTTCGATTAACTCATTTACATCATTCCAATATACATAGTTTGGATTTCATTTCTGAAGAGTCATGTAACCAAAGCCTGTTTTTGAGCGAAGTGGAGTAGACGTTGTAGGACTGAAATCTTTGTCTATCAACTTCTTAATAATATGGCTATATTTGTATGCTCGTGTACCCTTGATTCTGTTATTAGGTTTAAAGCCTACTCTACGTCTATTCGTTTCTAAAATAATTTTTTTATACATTTTCAAGTCTTGATCCTCATAGTTTTCAGGTTTACTAAGAAAAATTAGGGAGTACAGACCAGGAGTCAGATCACAACTCATTCCACTAGAAAATGTTATTTTATTATCTTTAATTTTTAATTCTTTATCTCCCAAAATTAATGAATTGTTTGCGCTTTTTTAGGTCCATAACCCTTATCCAACACATTTCCTCTGGTCAAATTACTGATATTAAAATCATAATTATAACTAGTGTTATTATCTTCTAGCTCTGCATCCACACCCATATCGGCCTCTCCTGTATACATTGGTAAAGGTGTTGTCCCTTCTTCTTCACTCTTTTCCGTCTCCTTTTTCTCTTCTTCTATATCTTCCTCTATATTCGCTTGTGAAAAGAATTGATTATAGGAATCACTATCATCGAAAGACCTTGGTGGAGTTATGTTTCGATTAGACTGCGGATCTTTCTCATTAGTTGTAAAGTAGAAATCGTCAAGCTCTCTCTCATCATCATCGTATTTTTTAATTTGCTTCATTTCACGCTTTACTTTTATACTATCTTTTACATTAAAAATCTTTTGTTTTTTATGTTCCTTAACAAGTTCATGTAAGGGTTCAGTAATAGGTTTAAAAGTTTCCTCCAATTGTAAATTCGTATGATTTTTGACTTGTTTGAGATCATCGAATTTTCGCTTCAAAGCGAATGTTGCTTTGGTTAACTGTGACAAAATATTCATTGTAGTATATTGTTCAAACTTTATAGTTGTAAGATTTAAAATTTCCGAAATTCATGTAGTCACTCCTCAGTTACTAAACAAATACTGTTTAGGGAACGCCAAGGTCTGTAATATTTATATACCATTTCCGAATAAAAAAAAGATTCGATACATTTTCTTCATTATATTTTAAAAAGTGTATTTATTGTTATATTCTTAAAATCTCAATCTTTTTAATGATTACTGACTTATTTCGAAATACAAATTGTCATTACTTTTATAAATATTAAATTTTCCATCAACCATTTCATTGATGATATCATCTTGAAGATAGGTGTACCTTTCCGGCATGTTCAGAATGTGCTCCTCCAACTCGAGAGCAATAGGTTCTCCAACCTTTGTTGTTTTGCGCTCCGCCTTGAGGATCGGGAATCTTACATTTTCAGGCATCCTTGTCTTCGATAGCAGTGTCTTTTTTTCCTGATTCATGATGGTTGTTGAGTTTTTTGGAATTGGTACAGTTGTTCCACGTTGTTTTTAGCTGTATTTTGATGTTTACTACCTGTTTAGCAGTTGTTCAGTACTGGTTTCGTAGTTGCTTACTACTTGTTTTAGCTGCTTAATAGCTGTTATTACATGGTTATTATCTGTTTAGTAGCTGTTAACTAGTTGTTTACTAGTTGTTATAAGCTGGTCACCAGGTGTTTTGAGCTGTTATGAGCAGTTTTAGGTTTTTTTTTTGTTAAGAATGATCAAAAATTCTTGTCCTCTAGATGACGTTCGATGTGAAGTAGAAACTTAGACTGTGAATTTGAACGCGTGCAGGTCCACTTTTTATACTATACAGAGTTCACACATACACGTACACATACATTGATTTTCAACCCCCCAAATGTAAATTAACCATTTAAATATACCGGTTTTGACTCCAAATTTTCTACGAAAGAAAGTAGAAAAGCGAGGCACAGGTGTCCACAGTTGTATGTATCAAAGTCTTGAACTCTATCGTAGTTGTATTGTATTCTATGTCCCAAGTATTTCACAACTTCTCTAGGTGGCTGAAGATTTCCAAAACTATCGAAATAATGTATATTATTTTTATTTTTATTATATGCAACCCAATGTGTACCACTTGATCGTGAATTATCTATCGTGCTCTTTGCAAGCTTCATCCCATGAGTTTATTCCTTGATCACCACGTTCCAACCGTTTCTGTAACTTTGTAACCGGTCCACAAAAATTATATCCCGGAATATGGGCTTCACACGGTAATGTATTAATTAGCTTATCGAAAAGACCACCACCGTGATACAATTAAAAATACGACTGATGCGATTATAAAAACGTTTCCCCATTTTATTGATGTTTAATCATCAAAAGATGCGTTTAATAAGTCAGAAACAAAAAATTTTAGCTAGAAATATTAACGATGAAAACGAGAAAAATCTACCGCCACGACATAGTGCTCTCTTACCGAACACAATAAGGGCTCTAATTGTTGGGCCTTCGAATTGTGGTTAAACTAATATTATGTTAAGTCTAATAGAGAGTCCTAATGGATTAAAATTCGAAAATGTTTATATATTTTCAAAAAGTTTATATCAACCTAAATATGAGTACTTGGAGAAATTAATCAAACCGATTAAAGGAATGGGATATCATACATTCTCCCATAATGAGGGTGTACTAGACCCCAGTGAAGCTAAAAACAATTCCATTATGATATTCGATGACGTAGCTTGTGAAAAACAAGATAACATAAGATCTTATTTTTGTATGGGTCGACATAAAAATATCGACTCTTCGTGACAATGCCAACTTTATTATAATGTTTAAACAAGATGATTTAAATATGCGACATATATATCGGGACCATATTAACACTGACATGAATTACGAAATATTTGTGAAAATTTGTCAAAAATGTTGTGAGGACAAGCACGGATTCCTATTAATTAGCAAGGATAACGAAATGGATAACGGAAGAAACAGAAAATGATTTAATCAATTTATTATGATTTAAGGAGTAATTCCAATATAACGCTTGGTTAGATACTTACAATCCCACAGTTTATCAAGAGATTTCAATATGTCTAGATCACTTGCATTATCCTTGAATGGAAATAGTTCCATTATAAATACAAACTTTTTTCCACCTATCGAATTGAATGGTCGATATGAGTGCGCTCTTATCGATTTTAAAATGTATAATTCGATTCCAAATATTGATGCAAAAAATAACCTCTTCCACATCGGTGACAAGGTTATTACAATTCCAACAGGATCATATGAATTGAATGATATCACCGATTTTATTTACAATAAACTAAAAGACTATAACCTGGAAAATACATTTACAATTCAAAGTAATAATAATACACTTCAAGTTGAAATAAGTACCATGCGAGAGTCAGTTTACTTTAATAAGGAAAGATCGGTTGGACAATTGTTTGGTTTCCATCAAAAAGTACTAGAACCACATCCTACAAAAACCTATCGATCAGATCAAACCGTGAACATATTAAAAATTAATACAATTCGTTTGCAATGTAATATAATCAGCGGTTCATATGTAGATAATACACCGAATCATACATTACATGAGTTTGGCATTAATGTTCCGCCTGGGTATAAAATGACAGTGACACCACATAACCTAAATTATTTACCAATCAACTGTGACGAAATAAGCACACTATCTATACGCATAGTTGATCAAAACGGTGATTTGGTGAATTTACGTGGTGAAAACGTTTCGATTCGGATGCACATTCGGTTAATAGAATGATTATTTATAATAAAAGACGTAGCCTAAGTCCTCAGCCAAGCATTACTAATTGTAAAGCTATAGAAAGAGGATCGACAGTAAAAAGAAGCTCACTTACTTTGAAAAATAAACTATTTTTAAAGTCGTTAGGCTTGAAGCTTCGAGTATAATATAAAAGGTTTAAAAGGAAAACAATGAACGAAATTTTAAATGTTCGAGAAAAGGTTTACTCAGATGAGAGTATTTCGAAGAAAGAGTTTCATACTTATTCATCGTATAATCCAACATTTAACCCAAACGATGAAATTCGAATTACTATTCAAAATCAAGGCTTGTACGTGCTTCCTCACGAAAGTTACCTTAATTTTCAAGGAATTATTAGAAAAGATTCACCGAATGGACCTACAACTGATAATGTTACCACTTTTTTTAAAAATAATTGTATGGCTTACTTTTTGGATGAAATTAAGTACGAAATAAATGGATGTGAGATTGATAAAACACGATTTGTCGGTTTGACTACAACCCTAAAAAATTATATATCTCTGGATAATCTTCAAAGTCAAAATCTATTAAATTCCGGATGGAGCAGTGGAGACGAAATATCTACGGGACCACACTTGAACTTTTCTGTACCATTAAAAAATTTATTGGGATTTGCTGAGGATTATAAAAAAGTTTTGTTAAATTGTAAACACGAACTAGTGTTGATGCTAACTAAGAATCTTGGTGATGTGTTTGAACAAACCAGAAATGAACAAACTTTTAAGTTGGAAATGACGAATATAACCTGGAAAATTCGCCATGTAACTCCGAGCGACTTTGCAAAAATTAAGATGCGTACATATTTTTAAAAGTGGTGTAAACCTACCAATCGCATTCCGGAGTTGGGATTCATATGTTAACCCAAAATTGGGGTATGGAAGTCAACACAGCTGGAATGTGAAATTGTCGGCTAACCGTGAAAAACCAAGATTTGCTATAATTGGATTTACACTAAATGGAGAATTTATCACAAATAACTTATCAAACTTGAAAGTTCACTTGAATTCTGAGTCATATACATATGATAATCTGAATGTTGATTTTAGTAAGAATCAGTATGCTCACCTATATGAAATGTATACAAGATTTCAATCTAGTTACTATAATCGTGAGTCACAACCATTTTTGACCCCAAATGAATTTAAATTGAAGGCCCCTATTATTGTGGTTGATCTTTCATATCAAAACGAATCAGTGAAAACTGGTCCTATTGATGTGAGAATTTCAATAGAACTGAAGACACCAAGTCATGAAAATACCCAAGCTTACTGTCTCCTCATACATGACCGTTTAGTTGAATATAACCCATTAAACGGACTAGTACAACGAGTTGTTTAACATTAGAAAAATGTTGAAAGATACTGTTTCGATTGATGTTCAAGGTTTCTTTGATAATAATAATAATTTTATTCTAAAAGAAATTGGAATTGTATTCGAAAAAGATCCAAACTTGAATAATAGTTTTTTAATAGAACCACCATATGATTTTACTTTGCTAAATACAAAATCTCGAAAGACTGCAATTTGGTTAACCAATACACATCACAAAATTTTTTGGAACGATGGAGAGAACAGTTTTCCACAAACTCGAAAGTATCTAAGGACAATTACAAGCGGAAAACAAATTATTTGTAAAGGTGTGGAAAAGAAACGATTTCTACAGAAGTTTTTTGGGAGTCGTCAGCTCATTAATATCGAGGAAATGGGCTGTCCGTCATCAAACAGGTTTAAAGGAAACCGGTTTCCCTATTGTGAAACACACCTTAAGGGCGGGGTTTGTGCTCTAAACAATGCATACAATATTTTGACATTTTTTAAAAGTAGCTCCAAAACAATAAAAAAATTTTTATACATCATTTAAATGTTGAGACTAGACGTGTAAAGACCTACAAGAAAATAAAACTTACTAAATGAAATTTCATGAGGAAATTGACCAATTTATTGAACAATTTAAAGGAGTTATAATTGGTCAGCATTTTCAATACCTTCTAAACACAAAAACTATGTTCATGAATCGAGGTGGACCTGATCTCAAAACTACGAATTATGGTGAACACTTTATATTTTGTAATCCAGAAATGAGGTCGGAAACGTGCCCCTGCTTCTTCTATGCAAATCGCCGGAATCAAGGCAGAAAATTAATTTCAATATATAATACAAATATTCGCAATACCAAAATAAATGAATAAATTTGTTATTATGCTACAAAATGAACTTCTGACTTTTTATTTCGAGTTAAAATTACAGGTACGGAGAATGGAAACTATTTCCTTGACTGAGATATGTCGGCTACTTGCGAGTTGTTGCGCGGTCGTGATTGCATCCCCTATTATGGGAACGTACTACAGCTAGCAGTCAGTCGTTGGCGTAAGGCCCATGATCCTGTCAATGAGCGTGCGCCTTCAGGCTTGTGCATGTGTCCCTAATATTGCGGTCAGGTAATGGGCAGGTGCTCTTGCTTGAATCCCTTTTATGACATGTTTGTGACCCATTTGTGGAAAGGATAGAATCTTAGACAATTTACCAGTTAAACGTTCTGAGACGGAAACAAAAATGTGTGTTTGAAAATATTCCACATCTGAGAATCATTAACTTTTAAGATTTATTTTATTGGGGTTCTTTTGATTTCTAAATTAGTTTTACAATCATAGGAAACATTATTCACCAACACGATGGGACATGTTCCTCTAAGATAACCATCTTTGAACACTTTGGGTGTGCGACCTTTCTGACGTTCATAGCAACACCTGTGACAATGAAGCAAATAGGTACGTGATCACATCTTTCACCAACATGATCGGATATGTTCCTCTAAGATAACAACCTCTGGATACTATGGTTGCGCGACCTTTCTCACGTGCACCTTTCTCATTTGATTATTAATTGAACATAATGAGGGGAAGGATACATGATCAATATTGTCACATGGTGATGTGGGGGCGATGGGGGCAATCTCCTCTGAGACAACAACCTTTGAATACTATGGGTGTGCGACCTTTCTCACGTGACTTTTAATTGCACATATTGAGGGGAAGGATACATGATCCATATGGTTTACGTCAAAAGGGCATTTAATTTCAGGAGGCAGTGTCGAGCGGTAGTTTTATCCAGATGTCTACATCTCGCGCGCTCGCACTGCCGTCCGCTCTCCATCTCTCCCCTAAGTCTCCAATCTGCTCTGTAGCGCTTAAGTTAAGTTAGGCTTAAGTACTGCTCTTTTCCAAGTGATCCAATAAACATCTACGCACGTCGCGTAAAAACCCCAAATTACCCCCGTGGTTTTTTGCGTACCATTCGATCTTGGGCCTTCAACTATTTCACCGATCAAGCCACCTTGCCCCAACAAATCTTTTCCGATGGGGATGTGGGGGCAATTAAGTGTACTCTTTATAGACATGATCGTGACATTTTTATGACTCCAAAGCCTATTAAAATCCGTTAATATATTGGATTATAATAATTGTGTGAGGGGGGGGAGGGGGGTAGATGGCCATAAATATGCTAATTCTCCCAGAATCCGCGTTTCCCTACTACTGGATACGCTTCTTCATCCAGCGTCACAAGATCGTTAGCTTAATCCAGCTTCACAGATTTACCTTACCCACTGAAAATAGGTACTCTTCACGACTAGTAGCACTTAAGAAGCTGGTCGAAAAATATCAGAAAATCTTTCTTGTCAACATGCCAAGCGGACTTCCGAAGACTCCCAGACGAACTTCGGCCAACTTCAAGATCACAAGAGGAGATCAAGTCAAAGGAGACTCCGCAATTGACACGGTGATCGGACAGTTTCAGAGAAGATGCAACGAACTGGAACGCCCCGACCGTCACCCCAGCCCTACAAAGGCACCTGGATCTCCATTGCGCGTTACTGAGGCAAGTCCACGACGAATTGGATAGCACACCTAGGGCCGCAGCTCTGACAGAAGCAAAGCTAGCCCAATTCCACACATTATACGAGGAATACGAAATGAACCTGCTTCGAGAAAACGACGCGCCAATAAGCCTAAGCTTGGCACTTCCGCCAATAAGCATTCCGGAGTTCAACGGCGAGTATCTAAACTGGCCACGGTTCCATGATCTCTTTGTGGAATTGGTACATTGGTACAACAGAACAAACCATCTAATTTGTCAAAAAGTAAAACATGCCTATGCTGAGAAACACTTTTTTGTGCAGTGCTGTACGTTCTTGGAGTAACTACCACATCCATTAAAAACAATTAAGTTTGCCTGAATCGAAATTACACACACATCTTCAAAGCAGTACATAAATTGTAACAAAACTTAGTCCTTAAGAATTTAATGTTTCATATGTCAAATGCCATAGTTTTAATGTCTTGTATTATAACTATATAGTTAAGAAAATTGTATTATATTAATGAAGTAAATTGAATTGTGACTAGCGCACTAATTTATAAGTATTTTTGTACTTGCAGCGTTAGGAAGAGTGAAAACCAAAATAAATAAATACAAAATAAATATATGACCTTGCTATACTTGTAAGACTGAAAATGTTTTCTACTGTTGGCTTCGAATTCAGTAAGAACATTGTAGTTTTTACCCAGTTTTGTAGCCGCTCGAGTAGCAACGCAGAGAAGTCTTTAGCTAACGCATTTGGAAAAGAGATTCCATTTCATATGTCAAATGTCATAGTTTTAATGTCTTGTATTAGAACTATATAGTTAAGAAAATTTTATTATGTTAATGAAGTAAATTGAATTGTGACTAGCGCACTAATTTATAAGTATTCTTGTACTTGTAGCGTTAGGAAGAGTGAAACCCAAAATAAATAAATAAAACAAAGACCTACAAAATTCTGTATATATACCGTCTGTCTGCATGTCAGATGTTTAATCCATCTACTACAAAAGATGACAATTCGAGCAGGTTCGTGGTGGTCGATCCTCGCTTAACAAAACCATGTTGACTCTGTGATATCAAAGAGGAGCACAAATGTTGGAGAGAATTGAGTGAGAATTTGGAGATTCCTCTATAGTTCTGAACATTCACTGTTGGGGCGGTGCGGCTTGATCGATGAAATAATTGAAGCCCCAAGATCGAGTGGTACGCATAAAAATAAGCGGGTACTTTTGGGTTTTTACGCGACGTGCGTAGGTGTTTATTAGTACACTTTGAAACAAGAACTGCTTAAGCCTAACTTAACTTAAGCGCTCCAGAGCAGAGCGGAGACTTAGGGGAGAGACATCTAGATAAAACTGCCGCTCGACACTGCCTCCTGAAATTAAACGCCCTTTTGGCGTGAACATTCTCCCCCCCCCCTTGCGAGGACACCCGTAGCAAGAACCTCAGGATAGTAGGCTCAGGAATATGTTGGAAGTATAGATCGGTCGTCCGTATGTAGGAGAGTGTGGTGGGCCTTTCCACACTTGTGGCAGTGATGACCACTGCGGCAGGAGTCCTTGGAATGATTGTGAGCCAAGCAATTGGAGCAGTACTTCTGGATATGTACTTCCTGAAGCCGATTCTGGGGGCTTAGCCGTAGAAAGTGGTGGCACTTCCGTAGAGGATGGATCTTTTGGCAGACTCGGCATTGGTAGGATTTAATACCTCGAGTACGTCTGCCATCCAAGGCGGGGTATGGAACCCAATATTCGGATGGAGTATTCTTAGGAAGAACTTTTTGTACGGAAACTTGCGTTGAATAGGACGAAATGATGTGTGGAACTGAGGCGGATACTGGCCTTGGAGGGTCGGATGGAATCGTCGGAGTAGTAGGACCGCTGTTTCGATGCAGCAATGTGTGATGCCGATCTTGGCAAGTGAGACAGTTGTGAGCGCTTGTGCAATCCCGGAATTGATGGCTACTTGCAAAGCAATTGGAGCACAACTGCTTCCTTTGGATATAGGCTAAGCGATCTTCTACCGTCATCTGTAGGAAGCGTGGACATATACGCACGGGGTGGTTCTTCTTCGAACACAGATCGCAGCCTTTGGTTATCGGAACTAACCTTGTGTTGAAGGAATTTATTTTTGGAAATTCTGCCTCTCGATTTGTGTCTTTGGACTGGACGTGGTGGAAATTGGCAGATCGGAAGCTATCGACGGCCTCAAGAGTTAGATGGCGCTCCGTCAAATATGCATCAAGCTCAAGCCGCGTAGGAATTTCGGCTTTATTTTGGATGGATTGCTCCCATAATGAGAGAGTGAGCTTTGGTAGTTTTGTCGAGCACATATAAACCAGGATAGGGTCCCAATTCTCAATATTAACACCGGAACATTTTAAGGAAGTTAAGCAACCTTGAAAAGTGCGTTGAAGTTCCTTTAAGGCTGCTCCCGACTCCTGTGCCATGGATTGCACATTGAAAAGTGTTTTCAGGTGACTGTTCACCTGCAATCGCTTGTTTTCGAAACGCTCAGTTAGGTTATTCCAGGCTGAGCGAAAGCCGTCATTGGTGAGTGGGGATCTTGAAACTATGGCATGAGCTTCGCCACTTGTTTTTGAATTTAAGTGGAATAATTTTTCAACGGGCGTTAGACTCGGATTGTCTATGTATATTGCCGTGAAAAGGTCCCGGAAAGTCGGCCAGCGAAGATAATCGCCAGAGAAAACCTCTGTGTCGATAGGAGGGAGCCGACAGCCATAAGACGTGAAATTTTGGGACGGAGTTACTGGAGCTTGAGGTATTTGGGAGGAGCCCTTTTGGATTTGTTCCACCAGCTGCGCGGCAAATATTTCGTAAGTGGAGTACGTTTGGTAATACTTGGACTTTAGTATGGATTTTGTGTCTGCGGCGCTCTCGCCTGCAGTTATAATGCAGTCGGAGCATATGTCGTATGCTGCCTTTACCGTTTGCCACAAGGAATTGAGGTGATCGCGACGGATTTTATAGGCGGATAACGTTGGTGTAGGAGCACCTGGAGCGTTCACAGTGGCCTCAAAGTGGATCAGACAGTCAGCTGTGGCCATAAATCGGGTTAAAGCGGATTTTACTGATGTTGCCATGACGTTAAATAATTTCGAATTTTAATTCAGATGTAAGGAAACGGATTGGAATCAAATTGGAATTTAGGAACCAATTAAGATTGTAAATTTATACGGTCACACTGTAGGATAGGCAGAGTCAATAAATATTTATTGTATCGGATTGTCGGACTTATGTAAAGAATTACGGACTTTAATATTGTATGTTTGGAAGGAACATTTATTGTGAGCTCTTGACCCACTGTGCACTGGCGAAGGTATCGATATACGTATGTATGTGTGTACATATGTGGAATGCGAGTAGCAGAATAACGTTGCGGGAATGGGAAAGACTTCGCTTATGTTTGTATGTCGGTGCGTTTGTTTGTCACCTGCACAACTAAATTGCAAACGATTTGCTGGAGTAAATTTTTGGAATTTGTAACTTTTTTCTTAATATTGGAAATAGTTTAGCCGTATTTGTAGGTCGAGAAAAGTAGTTGGAGTGGACTGTATTAGAAAGAGTAGTTAGAGTGGACTGTATTAGAATATTTATGTAAATATACACACGCAGCTGGAACACAGTAAAAAACAAGGAAGAACGCTATAGTCGAGTACCTCGACTATCAGATACCCATTACTCAAAGGGAAATGGAGATATGCAAGCAGCAAAGCGAAATTAAAATGCGCCACCTACCGGCGGTAGACAGATTTAAGCGTTATGGGCGTTAGAGTGGGCGTGGCTCAATCGATAGGTATTGACGACACCAATACATTTCAGTTAAAATTTTTTATCTAGCATGCAAATTGTGGGCGTCACAGGTTTTCGCGGTTTGTGGGCGTTTAAGTGGGCATGGCAAACTTTTTAGGTCAATCGATAGGTATTGATGAGAACAATACATTTCAGTTAAAATTTTCTATCTAGCATCAAAACTGTAGGAGTTACAAATTTGGGCGGTTTGTGGGCGTTAGAGTGGGCGTGGCAGTCTACTGAAACAAACTTGCGCTGCGTAAGAAGCTCAGGAATCTGTACGCCAAATCTCAATAGCCTAGCTCTCATAGTTTCCGAGATCTGAGCGTTCATCCGGACGGACAGACAGACGGACAGACGGACAGACGGACAGACGGTCAGACGGACAGACGGACAGACGGACAGACGGACAGACGGACAGACGGACATGGCTAGATCGACTCGGCTAGTGATCCTGATCAAGAATATATATACTTTATGGGGTCGGAAACGCTTCCTTCTGCCTGTTACATACTTTCCGACGAATCTAGTATACCCTTTTACTCTACGAGTAACGGGTATAATAAAGAGTGCAAATCTTAAGGAAAAATTTTATGACCGGGAATTTTTTACTGCGGCTGAGTTATATTTTACACACGATTGGAATTGAAAATATATTTGACAAATATTTTCGTTGAATAGTAGCACTGAAATATTTACTGGAATTGTTTCAAGTGTGCAACTGTGGGCAAAGGAAACTGGAATATTGTCGGGCACAAGTAACGGAATTGAAATACATATATTAAGTGCCGTTGCGTCGGATTAATCTCTTTTGGATTTAGACAATATATCATACAGAAAGTTAGTCGAAATAGGGTTCGAAATACTGGCTGTATGACCGGCAATTATAGTAAGCGGAACTTATCTGGAGTGTTTCAAGCCTGCTGGGACAAAATCAAAGGAAACTCCAGGAGAGGAAAGTCCAAAGATTTTGAAATCCGGCTCGAAGGACCAAAATGTTGGGGCGGTGCGGCTTGATCGATGAAATAATTGAAGCCCCAAGATCGAGTGGTACGCATAAAAATAAGCGGGTACTTTTGGGTTTTTACGCGACGTGCGTAGGTGTTTATTAGTACACTTTGAAACAAGAACTGCTTAAGCCTAACTTAACTTAAGCGCTCCAGAGCAGAGCGGAGACTTAGGGGAGAGATGGAGAGGGAGAGCGGACGGCAGTGCGAGCGCGCGAGATGTAGACATCTAGATAAAACTGCCGCTCGACACTGCCTCCTGAAATTAAACGCCCTTTTGGCGTGAACATTCACCTTCGCACGCTTTTTGTGGAGTGAAACAATAAGAGATCCTTTCCAGATAGTAGGAAAAAACAGATGATGAGATAGACAAATGAAAAAGTTTAAGAATGAGTTTACAAATAGTTTGGGCACAAAACTTAACCACACACCCACGGAGTCCGTCTGGACCATCATAATAGGTTAGCGTTATAGTTTCTTAATCACTTAAGGGAGAACTTTCTGTAATTACAGGAGAAAAAATACAATTTGCCCTATTTTAGTGATTAGGGTAGCTAAAATTAGACCAAGAAACAGAACTATAAGTAGATTGGAAGAATTCAGCAACTAAATCTGAAATTTCGGGATCCGTAGATACCTCAATAAAGTTTAATCGTACTGATGATGGCAATGCTGAAAACTTTCTCTTAGCATTAACAAAGTAAAAAACTGCCTCGGATCCTTTGAAAATTTAAATTTATATCGGATTAAATACATGGAGTAGCAACGACTGTTAAGTACATTAAAATTAGTACGAGCCACCACATATCTTGAAAAATCGGACTTTTTGTACTTTTTATAGAAGTTTGTTTTAAGATTTCTAAGTCTTTGCAACTCATTGGTAAACTGTCTAACCTAGGAGGAAATCTATCAGGAACACATTCTCCAAAAAAGACTTTAGGACACTATAAAATAGTTCCGTAGCACTTTCAATATCCAAGCAATTATATAAATTGGTTCAGTTATATTGTGAAATCATGTTGTTGAGTTTATTAAAGTCACATTTTCGAAAGCATCTACTTTTAGTGGGAGAAAGTAAAGGAGAGAGGGTATCAACGCAGGGAAGACAAATTGTAAGTTCCAATGTGGGATGATACCGGTCTTGTGACACAACTAGTCAATTCTAGATACCGTGACTTCAGTCGGATCTAAAAGAAATACAAGATCTAATTGTCTGTTTAGTGAATTACGTATACAGCTATCTTGCTGAAATGATAATTCTAAAAGACCGTCAACGAAGTCATGGCCAGATAAAGGGGTAGAGTTGGTCAGTGGAAGGGAACCAAGAAATGTCAGGGAGATTGAAATCACCCAACTAATCAAAAGATCCCTTTCGGAAAGTTGAGATAGAACCGTTTTTATTGCAGACAAATATTGCTCATAAATTTTTAAGTCCGATCCAGGTGGAATATAAGAACAAGTTACATTAATAGAAAAAGATTTTAAAGAAACTTTAACACCAACTAATTCATTGGGATCAAGAAAGTATATTCCCTCCGATGATAAAGTAGAAGTAACGTCAATCAGCACATGAGGGACAAGTCCAAGAAAAACCCACACGCAGATCAATATAGTTTTTTACTCTGCCAACAAGTCTAGTACATTTCGGATGTATGACTATGTTGCAGAGACGATAGTAACTAAAAACGTCATTAGGTGACAATCCAAGCTGACAATCTTTTTTGGAACAAGATCCTCACTTAATAATTAATGTATACTAGTTGTTTATAGTTGTTATTAGCTGGTTACTGGCTGTTATTAACTGTTATGAGCTGTTATAAGATGGTAACTCTCTTTAGTATCTGCTTAATTGTTGTTTACTATTTCTTATTATATTTTACTTTCCCAATTATATTTTTTTATGACTTTTTTATGCAGGGACAATATTCCATGCATTTTTTCTATTACCTTGACCATTACGTTCACGTTTTGTATTGTAGGTAACCAACTTGACTCTGGGATTATGGTACGGTTAGCAATGGGTGGTTTGCTTAATGGGATTTAAATTATCGGTGACAAATTTTTGAGTGAAAGTCACAGACATTTTGGACAAAGAATACAATTGCTCAATCAAATCGATCTATCAATCAGTTTAACAACTGGGTGAGCTGAGTTACGTGTTGGATTTAGAATATGAAGTATTTAAAAGCTTTCCGTTAAAATGTTGTTTTGGTACTTTAGAGCCTGGTTGATGTAGTTATAGAGAGTTGACCAACATTGCATATCCAGCGAATTGAATACATCACGCACTTGCAGCTGTGCCAACCAAAATGCAGGAGGCGGATCTCCCGTAGAAGGGGGCAGCGTCTTACAAGGTGCACGACGTTTTCCTGCTCCCTCATATTGCAGATCGGGAACACAGTGCCGCTGGCTGTCACATTTGAGATATAGGTTAGTGGGAGGACTTCTCCCCTGGCCATGAAAGTGGTACGGATCTTCTCAACAGTGAAAGCATCAGTAAAATAGTTATCAACTCCCAGATCATATTTAAGAGAACTTTGAGTCATCCGAGTTATGCTTCTTCTTGATTCTGTTTTGAACTGAGTCCTATAGGTTTCGTCTATATGTACTAAAATACTTGTTACCGCCTCATTATATTATGAAACGTCTATTAGTTTACATAAATTCATCGGTTAGATCCGACACCAATCAAGACATATCGCCGGCAATCGAGCGACCATTCATTAACAGTGCGATCCTCAATAGGAGAGGACGATTTTGTAAAGCTCTTGATTTTATCATTGATTTTGTAATTTGATTTAACTAATAAAACCGGATTATAAAGCAGTGCTGTTAGAAACTTTTATTAAGTAGTCGGTGTAACATTCTTTCAAAAATCTTAATATACTAGAGTACAAAGAAAAAACAAAAAAGTTCCGAACAATAAAGTTTCGTAGTAACAAAATTAAACCTTGTCTTGTTCCAGTCGCGGGTTAACTATTAATTGGTGCTCGACTGTGTCTTAAGAGCAATAAAGTTCCACAGTCCCGTACATTAACCGTAATCGTGACAGGAACTTCAAATTAACTGCGACATTTATATTCAGTGTATCCACACTAAGCGAAGACAGAAACTGACAAAAAGATTCTTGCGAAGACACTCCGCGTATTGGTGTTAGTGTTTCGTGGTAAAAAAACCAAAAAGAAAAAACTATATTCTGATTCCACGGTTTGCCTTTCTGCCAACTAAGGCTGTGAGTAGGGGCATAGCTTGCGAAAGCAAATAAATTTTTCCCTAACAGGCAGAGGCACAACCCAAATCAATTTCGCGAACACTTAAAAATGCTTCCACGGGGAGATAATACTTCGGTATGCGGTGCTTGCAAAGAGATCGACCCGGGAAAGACATAATATGGGTGCAATGTTATAATTGCTAAGCCGGGTACCATTTATTTTGTGTGCGTGAAGAAAGCGCAAATAACCTTTAAGACTAGGCCTGCCCTCCTTGAGAGAACGTCGATACCGACATCGTGAAGACCAATACAATCAAATACATCAAAGCTCTGCCGCGCAGGGATTGTCGCGCAAACATGATTCCAACATGACATGGACACCCAAGATAATGGGACTAAGCTCGACAATTACTACCAGCTGATTTACCTACATTTAACGGAAACCCAGACGAGTTGCCCACTTTTATAAGCGCCTTCGAAAACAGCACTTCTGCTGTCGGCTTTTCAAATGTTGAAAATATACTTCGACCTTAAAAAATGTCTTAAGGGGAAAGTGTACGATCTACCATGGTTCGTTCTTTGGTCGTCCAGATCAAATTCTGGATCACCTAATTGAGAAAGCTAAATGAATTTCGGTAAACAAGGACAGGCTTGATTCACTTATCGACTACGTCTTTGCTGTACGCAACATCTGTGCTACCATGGAGGTCTGCCAACTAGATGCACATCTAAACAACCCTATGCTTGTTCGTGAGTTGGTTGACAAACTTTCAAATCATTATAAGCTGAACTGGCCAATGGACTCAAAAGATGGATCCATAGCAAATGTAAAAGCATTTAGCGATTGGTTGTATAAGATCGCAGAAGCAGCATTCACAGTCGTTTCAACCTCATACTCAAGGACGAATAATGTGCATACTCATACCAGCTACAATGATGTACAACCACAACATGCGGAATCGGAGTAGCACCCACACGTATCCAACCGATCCGAGAACTTACCTTGCTTCGTATGCCAATGCGCACACCATCAAGTCGCTCAATGTGAACAATTCAAAAATCTTACTTACGAAAGAAGGCAACAAGTTGGTCGCGACAACAGGCTCTGTTTTAAGTGCCTAAAAGTGCATAGCCGTCGATGCTCTTTTACTAATGCATGCAGTGTTGGAGGATGTGATTCAAGGCATTATACCTTACGTCACAAAGGTAAGCCCAATATTAACGTTGTCACGTCTCACCAAGTCAAATCAGCGGAAGTTGAACAATATTTTCGTATCGTGCCAATACATATCCAAGGTGAAAATATTGAAGTTGAGACCTTCGCTTTCCTGGACGAAGGCTCTTCGGTCACACTAATAGACGAATCCTTCTTTAAGCGGTTAAGCATAAGTGGCACCCCCGAACCGATCCGTATGCAGCAGACCAATCAAACCGTTCCGTGGATAACGAGAAGGCCCTGGAAATATTAGATAAAACTTGTTCAAAGAATGAAGGACATTATCAAGCAGGACTTCTTTGGCACGAGAGCAATCTTACTCTTCCGGAAAGCTACAATAACGCAATGATAAGGCTAAACTGTCTTAAGGCTAAGATAAACCGAGAAGCTGAACTATTTGGCAATATTGAGATGCAAGTAAATAATCTACTCGAAAAAGGGTGTGCATCCAAACTGTCCAGTGCCGATCTTGTTGAACAGCCTGAACGCGTGTGGTACCTTCCAATATCTATAGCCCACAATCCAAGTAAACCTCAAAGGGTCCGACTCATCTAGGATGCGGCTGCTAAGTCTCAAGGTCCCGATTTGGTCACTTACCGAAGTATTAATGGCGTTTCGAGTTGGTAAAATAGCTGTTTGTGGTGACTTTGCTGAAATTTTCCACCAAATTCGAATCCTGGAATCAGAGGCGCACGTTCAACGTTTTGTATGGTACAATGGTACAACAAGGAAATGCAGGCTATCTTTGTTATGAGATCTATGACATTCGGAATATTATATGGACCTCAATATGTTCGTGACAAGAACGTGGAGGAATACAAGCTGCAAAGCCGGCGTGCATTCGAAGCCACTACCAAGGCACACTTCGTCGCCGACTACATAGATAGCCTAGGCGACGAAACTGAAGCAATCGAGGTTACCCTAATGGTCCGAGACAAACACGCAGCTGGAGGTTTCAATATAAGGAACTGGGCTTCTAATTCACCCGAAGATTTGAAACATTTACAGGGTGATTCCCTCGATAAACAATCGCCAAAGGAAATCGGAGATCCAGATAAAGTCCTCGGTATGTTTTGGGAATTAGCAACTGACATGTTTAAATATGTTTTCAGATATGCACGAATGAAAACCTTGCCAACCACACGCGAGGTTCTGCAAGTGTTGTACTTGATCCATTAGGATTCTAATCCTTCTACACTATTGGCCTTAAAATGCTTCTTCAGGAAATTTTCCGTACAGTCACAGGCTGGGACGACATCTTACCAGGACCTCAGCAGAGTTTTTGGACGAAATGGAATGACTTGCTAACCCAAGCTATTGTACAAATATTCAAGTACCGCGTCATTACTCGCCCCTAATTCGTTTGGCAGATTTCAATGAACTACATACTTTCGTGGACGCCAGTGTGTACGGATATGCCGCCGTGTGTTACTTTCAAATAGGAAAAGGGGATGATATCACTGCCTCACTGATCGCAGCAAAAAGTAAAGTGGCTCCCCTCAATCCACTTTCCATACCCCGCATGGAACTACTTGCTGCTGTAATCGGTGCACGTCTATCCTACAAAGTGCGGAGCATTTGCAACATAAGCGTCGATCAACACACTTATTGGACCGATTCAAGGACAGTAATTTCCTGGCTAACGATGGACCCGCGTAATTTTTACGCTTTCGTAATACATCGCGTAGCAGAAATTCTGAAGACCACAAACGATAGTCAGTGGCATTGGGTACCAACAAAGCTTAACGTAGCAGACATGGCGACAAGGTTTATCAGCAAATCAAATTCAACAATCAAAGGACCAGTGGCGAAAACAGCCCACTTTGTGTCCCTCTAACAAAGTCAACCATGATGAGGTTCGAAAAATGATCTTGATAATCAGAAAGGAAAGCATAGTTGTGGTACCATTAAACGTTGAGCGCATTTCTGATTGGAAATGCGTATACCGGGCAACGGTAACTTTTCTGTTATACTTGGACATTCTTCAAGCTAGATGCAAAGCTGAGAAAATCCAAAAAATTCTTACGCTCGAACAACTGACCTCGGCCAAAAACCTACTCTTCAAGAAAGCACAACAAAACAATTTCAAATCGGAGCTCGAGACTCTTCAATCAAACGGATTCATAAGTAAGCCTACCGCATGGATTGGACTGAATATTTACATAGATAGTGATGGAATAATGCGTACTCAAGGCCGTTTAGACACCATAAATCAAAGCCGAGACCAAATTGTCTTGCCAAAGCTCCACCACATCACTTAAATTATAGTAAAGGTATTTCGCGAAACAAAACATCACATGCTTCACGAGGAAACAATAAATCTAATCCGCAGCGAATATTTTATTCCCCAGTTACGTGTTGTTTAAAAATCCGTAGGGAAAGCATGCCAAAGATGCAAAAATAATACGGAGTTCCCGGAACCACCTCAGATGGCACCACTACCGCCAGATAGAGTCGCTAGCTTCGAGAGGCCCTTTACATACACCGGAGTGGATTTCTTCGGTCCAATTCTCGTTAACGTAGGCCGACATATAGAGATAGCCCACAGCATTGACACTAGCTCTTGCGTAATGTGCCTGGCAAACGTTATGGCGCGACGCGGGACGCCCAAGGAAATATTTTCTGGCAATGGAACAAATTTCAAAGCAACTGAAAAGATTGTCAAAGAGGGAGCTAAAAATTTTGAGTTTGACAAGCTCGTTATAAAATATGACAAAACTAAATGGAGCTTTAATCCACCTGCCGCACCACACATGAGAGGGGCAAGGGAACGTTTAATTCGATCGATTAAAACGGTAGTCCAATCCATTTCATTTTTAAACGTCGATTAGTTTACATAAATTCATCGGTTGGGTCCGACAACAATCAAGACATCTCGCCGACAATCGAGGGACCATACAGTTACAGTGCGATCCTCAACAGGAGGGGATGATTTTTTAAAGCTCTTGATTTTATCATTGATTTTGTAATTTGATTTAACTAATAAAAAAAATCGGATTATAAATCAGTGCTGCTAGAAGCTTTCATTAAGGGGTCGGCTGTAACAATACTCTTCGCTCATTGCGACCATTGTGAAGGATCGCCTAACTGTAGCCTTTCTCCGTAGGTCTAAGCAAGCGTCTCCCGTTCTATGACCCATTGCTTACGCTCCTGCACCAAAAAGTTCGCTGGAATTCGTGGCAGCCTATGTTCGGGCATGGTTACCACTTTCTGGATATACCTGAAGTGCATTTCAGCTGTTAAGCTATGCAGCGGCGACAGTCCTGTTTCAAGATATAGAATCCTGTTTGGAGTAAATCTGGGTAGACGAAATATTTTCTTTAAGAACAATCTTACTTCTTTATAAAGTGAGATGCCCCAGACCTGCGCGCCGTAACAAAGGATTGACCGCATTGCTGCACTAAACGATTTCCATGTGCGATTTCCAAGTGCAGTTTATGGCTTGTTTTGCTTCTCGAAGTTTTTCCTGTAAATGGTTGTTGAAACGACCGTTGTGGTAAATCCAGACTCCCAGATACTTATACAACTTGACAATTTCTAGCTGAATAGACCCTAAATTTCATTTTTCGTTTTGTGGTAGCCTTCTCCAATGCCTCTTGAAAATCAGAACTTTTGACTTCTCGGTGTTTACACACAATTTCCATAATAAAAAGTATTTGTGCAGAGCATTAATCATTGTTTGCAGCTCAACGGAGGATTCGGAGAGGATCACAATGTCATCTGCATATAGCAGAGCCTTGATCGAGCATCCGCATATTTGAATAACGCAAGGCAGGCTACCCGTTATGTCGTTTAAAAAAGGGAAAACTGGAGGGGGCTGAGTAGAAATCCTTGCTTTACTCCAGATTCCGTGGTAAAACACTCGGATAGTTGTTCTCCATCCCATACTGCCGCCAGGTTATCCGAGTACAAGTTTTGTAGGACGTTCAAAAATGCCGTTGATATGCCGATATTGCTGAGCTTGTTGGTTAGGGTTCTTCTGTCTATAGAGTCAAAGGCAGCTCTGAAATCTACAAAGAACGCGCATATATTTTTCCCGCTGTCGATATATGACCTTGCTATTCTTGTAAGACTGAAAATGCTGTCTACTGTCCAATATCCTTTTCTAAAACCGGCTTGAAATTCAGTAAGAATATTGTTGTTTTTTACCCAATTTTTTAGCCGCTCGAGTAGCAACGCAGAGAAGACTTTAGCTAACGCATTTTGAAAAGAGATTCCTTTGTAGTAAGATGTCACTTTCGGGTCGCCTTTCTTAAAGATGGTAAAAATTATAGCTTTTTGAAAGCTCTTTGGGACTGTTTCCGATCCCAAGAACTTGTTGAAAGCAGTGACAAGGCTGGCTTTAAATTGAGGAGCAGCGTACTTTATGAATTCCGATGGTATCCTGTCATTCCCGGGTGCTTTTCTTTCTTTTAACATTAAAAGTACATTTTCCAGTTCTAGTCCTGTCACACATCCATCTAAAGAATGATTCTTTACCCACGGCATTGCAAAGTGCAGCGATAGCGTCCAGTCTGGAGTGGCTAGAAGATCACGGAAATGTTTTCCTAGAACATCTGCATTAACTTCCATTGATTTTACAAATGAGTTTCCATTGAGTTTCCTAATAATACTCCAATATGCCCTGCTATCTGTTATGGAATCCAATGATCTCGCTAGGTTAATGTAAAATTGCGTGCGAGGGTTTTGACAAGTTAACTTGTATGCGGCGTTTGCTTCATGATACATTACCGCTGCACTTACTGCGTTAGTTGATTTGGCAAGTTGAAGGAAAGTATTCGAGCTGCCTCACTCTTCTCCGTGTACCACTCTTGCTTAACGTCTCTGGGCTTTCTTCGTTCTCGATTTTTAACGGCTTTAGTAATGCACTCTGTAAGAAATCCTTCAATTTCGTCAGGGGCTATCAAATCTGCCACACAAGTTGTTGTCAGGTTTCGGTCCAACTTTGTCCTATAGTTTTCACTCTCTCTATTTCGCCAGATCGAACTTGGAAAAAGTCGAAGCGGCGCTGTGCTTGTGTCCGATGTTGTAGAGAGGATGACTGTAACTTCCAACGGGAGATGGTCAGAGAATATTTGACTGCTCACTTGGAAGTCCTTGATAGTTTCTATCCATGTACCGCGTGCCATACATAGGTCGATGGTGGACCGAGCTTCACCTCTCATAAAAGTGTAATCGCACACAGGATCACTTGCCGACCTTCCATTGACCACCGTGAAGCCAAACAGCTCGACCAAGTCCATTAGGTGCCGGCCATTGGCGTCTGTTACTTTGTCTTTGGCATTACGGGCTTCATTGAGGGAGCTTGTGACTAACTGTTGGTCGAATCCATAAAGTTGAGCTTCACCCAACCTTGCGTTACAATCTCCTATGATCAGTGCACTTCCATTTAGTCGAGCATGGCTTAAAACCTCATATAACTTCCCAGAATCTCTTTCCTTATGATTACAGTTAATATACAATGGCAGCAGGTGCAGGCTTTCATTTTCTGCAGTCCTCAGTTGGATAATACTGCTCTCATCTACATTTATGAATCTGATTATATTCCGGTCGTGAAGTTCTTTTTTTATTCCAAATAACATTCCACCATTCGTCCTCTTGCGCTAGTTAAATTTGACTTCGACAGCATCCAATTTGGCTTCAAGGAATGTTTGAGATAGAATGAAAATTTGAAACGACGCAATGTACTGAAAGAAATCATCATCATCATATATAAGCTTATTTTTCATTCCTGCCACGTTATAGGACAATATTCTGATCTCCAGTCTCTTTATGGTATCTGCCTCTTCATTCGCATTTGCACCTGCAACATTACTACATTCTAACAAAGGACTACATCTACTACATTAATTCTTGTTTCTTTTCAGTTTTTTGACTTCGACTTTTGGCTTAGGGACGCACAATTATTGTGAGACATTTTCAAACTGTTTCCGTATATTCCCTTTAATTTTGTTTCAGCTGGTTTTCCTTGCCACATAAGCACCTTATTACTATTAAAGGACATCCAATTTCTGTCTACGTTAATACTGTCGTTTTGGACTTTTACTTTTGTTTCCCTGCGAATGGCCAGAAGAAACTTTTTTGGTCTAGAAGAGCCATTTTATTCGCCTGTTTTTCCAATGTCAAGTCCTTGTCAAGGAACACCTGACTTCCACGCAATTTATGGCCATTCTTCAAAATATTCTGAGTTTCTCCTTGGGTCTCACACCATCATTTTGCCATCCCGCTCATTAAGCTTTCGCACATCGGAAATCCTTGAACCTTTTAATTGTAGTTTCTCTTCAATCAAAGTTTCGACAGCCAAATTTTAGTTTTTTTTCACCTTCAGACCTTTTACAACTACATTTTTTTTCTTTTGTTGTTCGCTTATCAGCTTCTCTATCTGAGCGAAGGCTTATAACCTCTTCTTTGAGCCGCGCATTGTCGTCGGTAAGCTGTTTGACCTGCAGGGAAATAGCCCCAATATGGCTTTTCAGATTTTGTTTAAGCCCTTTAAGCCCGATTTAGTTGGCAGATTTTTTAACTTTATGTCGAGCAGCTTCGACATAGCTGATGTCAGATCCTTTAAGGATGTTCCACCTGCAATGTTTAGGGACATATTCTCCAGCTTCCGCTTTTGTGATGCCTGCACCGGTAATAAGTACTTATCCTTTTAATCCGAACTCGACATGACTAATAACACCTTTTATTTACCGCCTAGCATTATGCTCTTTTTTAATAAAAAGGTACCTAGCGCCCTTCCGTGGTGCCCGCTACCCGACATTTTCAAAGTTATCGTTGAGTGTTAGGCAACTCACTGCGGCTGCGACCAGCTGATGGTTACCACATCTACCCTTGTTTAAATCTTCCCACGCCGGTTCAACTCATCCACGCTTTCCTGCCTTTTCCCCGTTTTCCACAAATTTCACCGAAATTAGAAATCAATACAAGAAACTTGCGAGCCTAGCATGGACACATGTTAAGCACTGTCGCATCTCTCGCCAGACATGGCCAATCATCGACGCGAAGAGAACTTCGGAACTATTAAGACCAAGCCGTACAGAGTGCGGAATGGTAATACGAGTGTTAACAGGCCACTGGTTGGTTGGCACACACGCAAGCAGATTGGGCGCGCCCCGAAACGATTTCTGCAGAAGCTGCAGGGACGAGGAGGAAGAGGAAACGGTGGAACACCTGTTCTGTTCCTGCCCGGCCCTGAGCAGATCTAGACTGTACCACTTAGGGAATCCCTTCATGAGCAGTCTATCTGAACTGGCGAACATAAGCCTAAAACGAATAATAAAATTCATTAAAGCTACCGGATGGGAATTATGCTAAGCCAGCTGCAATAAAGGCAGCAGATTTTTAGGAAAGGGGATACAGATCCACGCGGTACCACAATGGACCTTTTAAGGACTAAGTGTGTCAATGATTTGGCAGCCGCTCTAACCTAACCTAACCTAAGTGATCGTCTCTAATATTATTGTCAGATAAGTCCGTTTGTAAGGCATAATTATATTCTTCATCATCTACTACATTTGAAGCAGTTTGATTACATTTTTCCGTTATATTTACCATAGGGAATTCATAATTATGTAATTCAATGGTGTTTTTCATAAAATCCATTTTTGCTGACGATTCTTTCAGAATTTGTCTTCCTATAAAAATGTCATAATGTTTTGAAAAGTTTTTTTTGGAATACTAAACTGAATATATTTATTCAAAGTTACAGATTCACCAATTGTTTCAATTTAATAGAATTATTTTTAATTGGGTAGTTAAAGAAGTTTTCGTTAATTAAATTTATGCTTGATCCTGTATCGATAAGACAGAGGCATGGTTTATTATCAATTTTAATTTTTATGGTTGTGGTGTTTCGTCCGATGCTGTTGTCTGAAAATTTTCAAATGTGTCCATTGGCTCAGACTTACGTTGTTGATCGGAATCTGAAACTCGGGGACGTTTTTGGGGAACATTGGTACTCTGAGTACTTTGGTTACCCTGTCCTTGATTGTTTTGAAAAGTTTTAGGATAATAATTATTTTCTGAATTATTATTATTAGAATTATTGTTGTTACCCCAATTTCTATTATAATCGAATCTATTCTGTCTCTGCTGGTTGTTGTTATATTTGTTTTGATAATTGTTATTTTGGAATCTACCCCCTTGGTTATTATCTGAATGATAGTTGGGTTTTGTATTTGAGTATGATTTTTATGTTTTAAAATCCTGAAATTCATCATCTTCCTGAGAGTTTTTGAACATATAAGAACGGTTGTTTATGGATTTATCTTCAAAGATTCCTACAGCTTGGGCAGCTTGTTTTAATTTAAGAGGAGACGAAATATCAAATTTACTTAATGTAATAAAAGTTTTGACTGGTAATTTTTCACGAATCACTTCAGCTAATGTATCACTCAATGTCCTCGAAACTAGAACTGTGTTTGATGGATTATTGTCTAAGCTCAATTTACTAGTCTGTTCTTCCAATTCTTCAACAAATTTTCTTAAATTATTTTTATATTTAATCTCACGTAATTCTGCTATCATTCGATGTGGAGGTGTTGCGCTGTTGAACTCGCTGATAAGTAGGGTTCTCAATTCCTTCCAGTCCTGTGGTATGTTTCTCATCAAGAGTGATCTGGCTTGTCCAACTAGGAGGTTCCTGATGGCTGCTTGGATAATTTGATTTTGGCCTTCTGATGTTGTAGGGTAATGGTAGACTAATTCATCGGCTTTTTTTATAAAGAGAGCCAAATAGAGTGGGTCTCCGTTGAATTTATTTATCTGTTTTAGTTGCAGAAGGAAATGATTCATGGATACATCTGAGAGGGCTTGTGATGCTTTTGCTGCTGCGGCCACGGCTGCTGCTGCTGATGATGTTGATGGCAATTCCATTTTTTAATGGTTTTTTTTTTTAGGCGAAATTAATTAGATTTATTATCGCTGGGTTAGACACTAGAAATCCTCATTCGTGATTTAACTAATGTTGGTAAGTTCGTTTTGCGGATACAAATAATGTTTTAATTTTCGCGAAGTGATTTTTTTAAGTCCTTTTTAGGTAGTCACTCGCGAGGATATTACTTGTATCCTACCGGCTGCGCCAATTATGTTTTTTGCTTCGGGATATATTAAAAAAAAAAGCGATTTTTATTTTAATCTCGGCATTACTGGATTCTATCGCAAGTTCGTCAAGGAATATAGCATAATGGAAGCTCCTTTGAGTAAGCTTCTGAAGAAAAGTCAAGAGTTCCTGTGGGAAGAAGATCAAGAAACAGCATTCCGAAACTTAAAAGAAGCTATCACATCGCAGCCCATATTGACTCTTTATGATCCAGCTCGGCGCCACGAAGTACACACGGATGCAAGCAGCAAGATATTGCAGGCGTTCTACTGCAAGAAGAAGACGAAGGACTCAGGCCTGTATTTTATTACAGCAGGCTTTGCTCAGATGCTGAGAGCCGCTACTCAAGCTATGCGCTAGAAGTGTTAGCTATTACCGAGTCCTTGGAAAGATTCCGCATTTATCTCTTTGGATCCGAGTTTGTAGTGGTGACCGATTGCAACGCTGTAGCAACGCTCAAGGAATCCACTGCTCTAGAACCTCCAATCGCACGCTGGTGGCTATGACTACAAGAGTTCGACTTTAAATGCAAACATCGGCCTGGAGAGCAAATGCCTCATGTAGACGGAATGAGTAGGAATCCAGTACATCCACCGGAAGACAAAATAATAACCGTAGCAGACAACGTCTTAAAGATAGTTCCCATCGACGAAGACTGGATCTACACAATGCAGATGCAGGACCCAAAAATAAAAGACATCTTTGAGGTTTTTGCCAACAAGGACGCCAGTAACCAGTGGAGTCAAATTAAAACAGACTATGTCATCTGTAAAAGTCGATTGTATCGGAAAACTGATGATGGCAACAAGTTGGTGGTACCTCAAGCAATCAGATGGCGCGTTACAAAGTGCAACCATGATGAAGCAGGACATTTTGGAACCGAAAAGACTTTGGAAAGACTAAAGAAATATTTTTGGTTTCCAAGGATGTGTGGATAGTATTCTTATAAAAAACATTGAACAAACGGCATTTCAAGTGTACAATTAAAAAGATTCACAAATTTGTATATAAACAAGAATTAAAAAAGGAAATGAAATATATCGACTTGGGTATTTTAACCGTCTGCACAGTGTACTACACCTGACTTCCCAGGTCTTCCCCAGATATCAGATCGTTCTACCAATCAGTTTAACAACTAGGTGAGCTGAGTAACGTGTTGGATTTATAATACGAAGTGTTTAAAAGCTTTCCGTTAAAATGTTGTTTCGGTACTTTAGAGCCTGGTTGATGTAGCTGTAGAGAGTTGACCAACATTGCACATCCAACGAATTGAATGCATCCCGCGGTTGCAGCTGTGCCTTACCAAAATGCAGCAGGCGGATCTCCCTTAGAATGGGGCAGCGTCCTATAAAGTGCACGACGTTTTCCTGCTCTTTCAAATTGCAGATCGGGCACAAAGTGTCGCTGGCTGGCACGTTTGGGATATAGCTTAGTGGGAGGATTTCTCCCCTGGCCATGAAAATGGTAGGGATCTTCTCAACGGTGAAGGCGTCAATAAAATAGTTATCAAGTCCCTGATCATAATTAAGGGACCTATGAGACATCCGAGTTGTGCTTCTCCTTGATTCCGTTTTGAACTGAGTCCTATTGGTTTCGTCCATATGTACTAGAATATTTTTCGCCCATTGCGACCATTGTGAAGGATCGCCTAACTGAAGCCTTTCTCCGTAGGTCTCGGCAAGCGTCTCCCATTCTATGACCCATTGCTTACGCTCCTGGACCAATAAGTTCGCTAGAATTCGTGGCAGCCTATGTTCGGGCATGGTTACCACTTTCTGGATATACCTGAAATGCATTTCAGCTGTAAAGATATGCAGCGGCGACAGTCCTGTTTCAAGATATAGCATCCTGTTCGGAGTAAATCTGGGTAGACGGAATATTTTCTTTAAGAACAATCTTAGAAGGCTTTCAACTTCTTTATAAGGTGACATGCCCCATACCTGCGCGCAGTAACAAAGGATTGACCGCATTGCTGCACTAAACAGCTTGAACGTGCTACTTATTGCAACATCCATTTTTCCTAGCAGAGATTTCCATGTGCAGTTTATGGCTAGTTTTGCATCTTAAAGTTTTTCCTGTAAATGGTTGTTGAAACAACCGTTGTGGTAAATCCAGACTCCCAGATACTTCTACGACTTGACAATTTCTAGCTTAATGGACCCTAAATTCAACTTTTCGTTTCGTGCTAGCCTTTTCCAATGCCTTTTGAAAATCAGAAGTTTTGACTTCTCGGTGATTACTAGTAATCCCCATAATAAACAGTATTTGTGCAGAGCAATAATCATTGTTTGAAAATCAACGGGGGATTCGGCGAAGATCACAATGTCATCTGCATACAGCAGAGCCTTGATAGCGCATCCGCATAATTGAATACCACAAAGCAGGCTATCCGTGATGTCGTTTAAAAAATGGGAAAACAGAAAAAGGCTGAGTAGACATCCTTGCATAACTCCAGCTTCCGTGGTAATCCACTTGGACAGTTGCTCTCCATCCCATACTGCCGCCAGGTTATCCGTGTACAAGCTTTGTAGGACGTTTAAAAATGTCGTTGATATGCCGATATTGCTACGCTTGTAGGTTAGGGTTCTTCTGTCTATATCTAAATCTAAATCTACAAAGAACGCGTATAACTTTTTCCCGCTGTCAATATATGACTGAAAATGTTGTCTACTGTCGAATATCCTTTTCTAAAACCGGCTTGGAATTCAGTAAGAATATTGTTGTTTTTTACCCAGTTTTTAAGCCGCTCGAGTAGCAACGCAGAGAAGATTTTAGCTAACCCAATTTGAAAAGAGATTCCTCTGTAGTTAGATGTCACTTTCGGGTCGCCTTTCTTAAGGATGGGAAGAACTATAGCTTTTTAAAAGCTCTTTGGGACTCTTCCCGATACAAAGAACTTGTTGAATGCAGTGACAGGGCTGGCTTTGAATTGAGGAGTAGCGTACTTTATGAATTCCGATGGTATCCTGTCAGGCCCGGGTGCTTTTCTTTCTTTTAACATTGCAAGTACATTTTCACTTCTAGTCCTGTCACACATCCAACTAAGGAATGATTTTTTACCCACGGCATTGCAAAGTGCAGCGATAGCGTCCAATCTGGTGGCGCTAGAATATCACGGAAATGTTTTCCTAGATCATCTGCATTAACTTCCATTGATTTTACAAATGAGTTTCCATTGAGTTTCCCAATAGTACTCCAGTATGCTCTGCTATCTGTTCTGGAATCCAATGATCTCGCTAGGTTTATGTAAAATTGCGTCCGAGCGTTCACATTAACACTGCGCTTGCTGAATTTGTTGATTTGACCTGCCTCAGCAAGTTTAAAGAAAGTATTCGAGCTGCCTCACACTGTTCCGTGTACCACTCTTGCTTAAAGTCTCTGGGCTTTCTTCGGCATCGATTATGAACGGCTTTGGAATTGCACTCTGTAAGAAATCCTTCAATTTCGTCAGGGGCTATCAAATCTGCCACACAATTTGTTGCCATGTTTCGGGCCAACTTTGTCCTATAGAAGTCCAAGCGGCGCTGTGATTGCGTTCAATGTAGTAGACTGTAACTTCCAGCGGGAGATGGTCAGAGAATATATGACTGCTCACTTTTAAGTCTTTGATAGTTTCTATCCATAGGTCGTGCCCTACATAGGTCGCTGGTCGACTGAGTTTCACCTCTCATAAAAGATTAATCGCCCAAAGGATCGCTTGACGACCTTCCATTGACCACCGTGTCAGTTTGTTTTTGCCATTACGGGCTTCATTGAGGGAGCTTGTGACTAACTGCTGGTCGAATCCATGAAATTGAGCTTCACCCAGCTTTGCGTTACAATCTCCTATGATCAGTGCACTTTCATTTAGTCGAGCATGGCTTAAAACCTCATATAACTTCCCAGAATCTCTTTCCCAATGATTGCAGTTAATATACACTGGTGCAGGTTTTCATTTTCTACAGTCCTCAGTTGGATAATTCTGGTCTCATCTACATTTATGAATCTGATTATATTCCGGACGTGAAGTTCTTTTTTTATTCCAAATAACATTCCACCACTTGCTCGTCCTCTTGCGCTAGTTCGAATGGCGGGCACCCATCTAAGCACAAAGTCTTTAAATTTGACTTTGACAGCATTTAATTTGGCTTCAAAAAATGTTTTAGATAGATTGAAAATTTTAAACGACGAAATGTACTAAAAGAAATCATTATATGTAAGCTTATTTTTTATTCCTGCCACGTTATAGGACAATATTTTGATCTCCAGTCACCTCTTGGTATCGGCCTCTTTATTCGCAATTGCACCTGCAACATTACTACAGTGTAACATAGGACTACATCTACTACATTTATTCTTGTTTCTTTTTAGTTTTTATACCCCCTTTACTCGTAGAGTAAAAGGATATTCTAGATTCGTCGGAAAGTATGTAACAGGCAGAAGGAAGAGTATCCGACCCCATAAAGTATATATATGCTTGATCAGGAGCCGAGTCGATCTAGCCATGTCTGTCTGTCCGTCTGTCTGTCCGTCCGGATGAACGCTGAGATCTCGGAAACTATAAGAGCTAGGCTATTGAGATTTGACATGCAGATTCCTGAGCTTCTTACGCAGCGCAAGTTTGATTCAGCAGCGTGCCACGCCAACTTAAACACCCACTAAACGCCCAAAACTGTGTATCCTACAGTTTTGATGATTGAGTAAAAATTTTAACTGAATTGCATTGTTCTCATCCATATCTATCGATTGACCCAAAAAAATCGTTAATATGAACGCGGATATCTCGGAAAATATCAAAGACAGAGAATTGGGATTTCAAGTTTGTTACGCGATTATGCCACGCCCACTCTAACGCTCACAAACCGCCCAAGCCTGTGACGCCCACAATTTTCATGCAAGATAAAAAATTTGAACAGAAATGTTTTAGTCTCGTCAACACCTATCAATTGATAGGTACACTCTAACGCCCACAAACCGCCCAAGCCTGTGGCGCCTACAATTTGCATGCTAGAGAAAAAATTTTACCTGAAATCTATTAGTCTCGTCAGTACCTATTGATTGACCAAAAAAAAGGTTTGCCACGCCCAGTCTAACGCCCATAACGCTAAAATCTGTCTACCGCCCACATAACCATATATTGTGATCAGGGGTGTGTGGCGCATTTCAGGCTCTCTTTTCTGCTTGCATATCTCAATTTCCTTTCTGTCCCTTTAGGTACTCGACTATAGCGTTCTTCCTTTTTTGACTTAGACTTTTGGCTTGGGAACGCATTAGTAATGTGATACATTTCCAAACTGTTTCCGTATACTTCCTTTAATCTTGATTCAGCTGGTTTTCGTTGCCACATAAACACCTTATTGTTATTAAAGGACATCCAATTTCCGTCTACGTTTATACTGTCGTTTTGAACTTTTACTTTTGTTTCCCTGCGAATGGCCAAAAGAAACTTTTTTAGCTCTAGAAGAGCCACTTTACTCGCTTGTTTTTCCACTGCCAAATCCTTGTCAAGGAACACCTGACTTCCACGCAATTTATGGCCATTCTTCAAAATATTCTCCTCTTCTCCTTGGGATTCACAATCCACTAGAACCATCATTTTGCAATCCCACTCATTAAGCTTTCGAACATCAGAATCCCTTGAACCGTTTAATTGTAGTTTCTCTTCAACCAGAGTTTTGACAGCCAATTTGCAGTTTTTATCCACCTTCAGACCTTTTACAACTACATTTTTTCTATCTGAACGAAGGCTTATAACCTCATCTTTGAGCCGGGCGTTGTCGTCGTTGTCTTGTTTAAGCCCTTCGACGTCCGATTTAGTTGGCAGATTTTTTAGCTTTATATCGAGCAGCTTCGACATAGCTGATGTCAAATCCCAATGTTTTGGGACATATTCTCTAACTTCCGCTTTTGTGATGCCTGCACTGGTGATAAGTAGTTATCCCTTTCATCCGAACTCGACATGACTACTAAAACCTTTTATTTACCCGCCTAGTAGTATGCTCTATTTTATTAAAAGGGTACTTAGCGCCCTCCAGCGGTGGCCGCTACCCGATAGGTTCAACGTTCTCGTTGAGTTTTAGGCAACTCACTGCGGCTGCGACCAGCTGATAGTTACCGCCTCTAGTCTTGTTTACTACATCCGCACTTTCCTGCCTTTTCCCGGTTTTTACAACTTTCGCCGAAAAAATAAGTGAAAACCGAGTTCAGCTTTCTGCAAAACAAAATTCTGATTCTCGTGAGGTACGCTGGTCCACTGCGGATCCTCCGTCTTTTCTGCGGTCAGTGAGCACAGCGTCGTCGTTTGGCTGAAAGTTTGTGTTTTTTATGGTGCTGGTGTCTTAAAAAGAGAAACCTTTCTCGGAGCCTGATAAAAAAACTCCACTACATAGTTCACTTTCTCCTCCGATTTCAAGTAAACAACTAGTTAACATACAGTAATCGGCTAGAGACTAGCTAATAACAACTATTACACAGCTAGTAAACAAGTTCTTAACATATAGTTACCATCTTATAACAAATCATAACAGTACATAACAGCTAGTAACCAGCAAACAATATATAAATACCTACTTAACAGATAGTAACCATCTAATAACAGCTAGTGACCAGCTAATAATAATTATCTTACCATCTTACCATATAAATGTAGCTCATAACAGTTAATAACACCTAGTAACCAAAATTCAAACAGCTCAAACCCCATAATGAATCAGGAAAACCAGATGAGTATTGTAATTACAGAGTTTACTAAACTTATTCAAAATGAGCTGCTATCTTAGAAGAGAATGCCTAACTCATAAAAATATTGTACAAATAGAACAGAACTTTAAAACTGGAACTAGAAAAATATTTAGCAACTAGAAACAGATATTACCAGGTCCAAACACCTCTATCATAAACTTAAATCAGAAATTAAATAAAAATACGCTCCTATGTTAGGCAATGATGCCTTCGAAACATGTTCTAATTGTAATGTGGGATGGAACAAATAAATGCTTTAAAAATAATCCGACATCTGAGAAACATTGAATTGTGAAAATAATTTTACTATCTATGGAAACCAATCGATATACAATTTTTTACTGACAAATCGTGTTTAATCAAGCTCACATCCATTTATTTCGAACTTAATTTCATCCAGAAAGTAAGCCATACATTTATTTTTAAAAAAGTTGTAACATTATCAGTTGTAGGTCCATTCGGTGAATCTTTTCTAATTATTTCTTGAAAACTAAGGTAACTTTCGTGAGGTAGCACGTACAAGTTTTTGATAGTAATAAGAATTTTTTTGTAGAATGTCGTTCTAGTAATTTTTGATGGAAAACAAACCGTTGTCCAACCGATCTTTCCTTATTAAAGAAAACTGACTCTCGCATGGATATTATTTATTTTAACTTGAAGTGTATTATTGTTTCTTTGAATTTTAAATGTATTTTCATGGTTATAGTAGTTTAGTTTATTGTAAATAAAATCGATGATATCATTCAATTCGTATGTCCAGCAGAAATTGTAATAACATTGTCACCGATTGGAGAGTTTATTTTTTCATCAATATTTGGAATCGATATATACATATTAAAATCGATAAGTGCGCTATATATATAACTATATAACTATATTCATTCAAGGATAATGCAAGTGATCTAGACATATTGAAATCTCTTGATAAACTGTGGGATTGTAAGAATCTTACGCAGCTTTCTATTGAAATTACTCCTTAACTGTTTCCATAATCATAATTCCCTGACCTACTTAAGAATATAAACTAAACTTCCGTGTTCCAAGTAGTATATAAACATGTACCAAATGAAGAATAAATCAGTTATCAACATACCTCATAACTACGCGGTTCTACCTCCTACCTCTGGGAACCCGGCTCGTAATTCACTATCCCAACTAGCAGCTAACCACGTTAGCTCTACCTCAGCGCAGTTTCGCATCGCCTGTGGACCGGCATCGCAGTAACCATCGTTACCATTGCCGCGACGCGATCGTCCTGCCATCATAGCGTCCCCGTGCCAGCGACAAGTGCTCATTACCCCCTTGTCCCGCTGTGTGACCCAGAAGTTTCTACTTCGGTTATGCACATGATCCTTTACCAACAAAGGATAACACTCCAGCAACCCCCTTCCCGTTAAGTTCACTACATCCACCCGCCCTGGAAACCATAGCTCATCCAGCTTCACAGGATACGCTTCGTCATCCAGCGTCACAGGATCGTCAGCTTCATCCAGCTTCACAGGATACGCTTTCTTATCCAGCGTCACAGGATCGTTAGCTTTATCCAGCTTCACAGTATACGCTTCTTCGTCCAGCGTCACAGTAACGTCAGCTTAATCCAGCTTCGCAGGATACTCAGCTTCATCCAGCTTCACAGTATACTCAGCTTAATCCAGCTTTACAGGACTCACAGCTTCATCCAGCTTCACAGAATACGCTTTTTCTTCCAGCGACACAGGAACGTCAGCTTCATCCAGCTTCACAGGATACTCAGCTTTATCCAGCTTCACAGGTCACACAGCTTTACTTGGCTTCACATCACAGGATAATTTCCTTCCAAGAAACAACGGTAGTAGTAGAGAAACGCGGATTCTGGGACAAATAGCATACTAATGGCAATTTTTTTTTTGATCAATCGATAGGTATTGACGAGACCAATACATTTCAGTTAAAATTTTTTATCTAGCATGAAAATTGTGGGCGTCACAGGGTTTTGCGGTTTGTGGGCGTTAAAGTGGGCGTGGCAAACTTTTTTTGGGTCAATCGATAGGTATTGATGAGAACATTACATTTCAGTTAAAATTTTCTATCTAGCATCAAAACTGTAGGAGCCACAGTTTTGGGCGGTTTGTGGGCGTTAGAGTGGGCGTGGCAGTCTACTGAAACAAACTTGCGCTGCGTAGGAAGCTCAGAAATCTGCACGCCAAATCTCAATAGCCTAGCTCACATAGTTTCCGAGATCTCAGCGGTCATCCGGACAGACGGACAGACGGACAGACGGACATGGCTAGATCGACTCGGCTAGTGATCCTGATCAAGAATATATATACTTTATGGGGTCGGAAACGCTTCCTTCTGCCTCTTACATACTTTCCGACGAATCTAGTATACCCTTTTACTCTACGAGTAACGGGTATAAAAATGTCACGATCATGTCTATAAAGAGTAAAATTAATTGACCCCATCGCCCCCACATCCCCATGTGACAATATTGATCATGTATCCTTCTTCCCCTCATTATGTGCAATTAATAGTCAGGTGAGAAAGGTGCACGTGAGAAAGGTCGCACAATCATAGTGTCCAAAGGTTGTTATCTTAGAGGAACATATCCGATCATGTTGGGGAAAGGTGTGATCACGTACCCTTTTGCCTCATTATCACAGGTGTTGCTGTGCACGTGTGAAAGGTCGCACACCCAAAGTATTCAAAGATGGTTATCTTAGAGGAACATGTCCGATCATGTTCGGGAATAATGTTTCCTATGATTATAAAACTAATTTAGAAATCAAAAGAACCCCAATAAAATTAATCTCACAAGTTAATGATTCTCAGATGTGGAATATTTTCAAATACACATTTTTGTTTCCGCCCCAGAATGTTTAACTGGTAAATTGACTAAGATTCTCTCCTTTCCACAAATCGGTCATAAACATGTCATAAAAGGGATTCAAGCAAGAGCACCTGTCAATTACCTGACCGCAATAAAAGGGACACATGCACAACCCAGAAGGCGCACGCTCATTGACAAGATCATGGGCCTCACGCCAACGACCTCATACGACCTCATACGACGTTCCCATAATAGGGGTTGAAATCACGACCACGCAACAACTCGCAAGTAGCCGACATATCTCAGTCAAGGAAATATTTTCCATTCTCCGTACCTGTAATTTTAACTCGAAATAAAAAGTCAGAAGTTTATTTTGTAGCATAATAATACATTTATTCATTTATTTTGGTATTGCGAACATTTTTGTTATATATAGAAATTAATTTTCTGCTTTGATTCCGGCGATTTGCATAGAAGAAGCAGGCGCACGTTTCCGACGTCATTTCTGGATTACAAAATGTAAAGTGTTCACCATAATTCGTAGTTTTGAGATCATGTCCACCTCGGTTCATGAACATAGTTTTTGTGTTTAGAAGGTATTGAAAATGCTGACCAATTATAACTCCTTTAAATTGTTCAATAAATTGGTCAATTTCCTCATGAAATTTCATTTTGTAAGTTTTATTTTCTTGTAGGTCTTTACACGTCTAGTCTCAACTTTAAAATGATGTATAACAATTATTTTATTGTTTTGGAGCTACTTTTAAAAAATGTCAGAATAATATATGCATTGTTTAGAGCACAAACCCCGCCCTTAAGGTGTGTTTCACAATAGGGAAACCGGTTTCCTTTAAACCTGTTTAATGACGGACAGCCCATTTCCTCGATATTAATGAGCTGACGACTCCCAAAAAACTTCTGTAGAAATCGTTTCTTTTCCACACCTTTACAAATAATTTGTTTTCCGCTTGTAATTGTCCTTAGATACTTTCGAGTTTGTGGAAAACTGTTCTCTCCATCGTTCCAAAAAATTTTGTGATGTGTATTGGTTAACCAAATTGCAGTCTTTCGAGATTTTGTATTTAGCAAAGTAAAATCATATGGTGGTTCTATTAAAAAACTATTATTCAAGTTTGGATCTTTTTCGAATACAATTCCAATTTCTTTTAGAATAAAATTATTATTATTATCAAAGAAACCTTGAACATCAATCGAAACAGTATCTTTCAACATTTTTCTAATGTTAAACAACTCGTTGTACTAGTCCGTTTAATGGGTTATATTCAACTAAACGGTCATGTATGAGGAGACAGTAAGCTTGGGTATTTTCATGACTTGGTGTCTTCAGTTCTATTGAAATTCTCACATCAATAGGACCAGTTTTCACTGATTCGTTTTGATATGAAAGATCAACCACAATAATAGGGGCCTTCAATTTAAATTCATTTGGGGTCAAAAATGGTTGTGACTCACGATTATAGTAACTAGATTGAAATCTTGTATACATTTCATATAGGTGAGCATACTGATTCTTACTAAAATCAACATTCAGATTATCATATGTATATGACTCAGAATTCAAGTGAACTTTCAAGTTTGATAAGTTATTTGTGATAAGTTCTCCATTTAGTGTAAATCCAATTATAGCAAATCTTGGTTTTTCGCGATTAGCCGACAATTTCACATTCCAGCTGTTTTGACTTCCATACCCCAATTTTGGGTTAACATATGAATCCCAACTCCGGAATGCGGATGGTAGGTTTACACCACTTTTAATAATATCGTACATCTTAATTTTTGCAAAGTCGCTCGGAGTTACATGGGGAATTTTCCAGGTTATATTCGTAATTTCCAACTTAAAAGTTTGTTCATTTCTGGTTTGTTCAAACACATCACCAAGATTCTTAGTTAGCATCAACACTAGTTCGTGTTTACAATTTAACAAAACTTTTTTATAATCCTCAGCAATTCCCAATAAATTTTATAATGGTACACAAAAGTTAAAGTGTGGTCCCGTAGATATTTCGTCTCCACTGCTCCATCCGGAATTTAATAGATTTTGACTTTGAAGATTATCCAGAGATATATAATTTTTTAGGGTTGTAGTCATACCGACAAATCGTGTTTTATCAATCTCACATCCATTTATTTCGTACTTAATTTCATCCAAAAAGTATGCCATACAATTATTTTTAAAAAAAGTGGTAGCATTATCATTTGTAGGTCCATTCGGTGAATCTTTTCTAATAATTCCTTGAAAATTGAGGTAACTTTCGTGAGGAAGCACGTACAAGTCTTGATTTTGAATAGTAATTCGAATTTCATCGTTTGGTTTAAATGTTTGATTATACGATGAATAACTATGAAACTGTTTCTTCGAAATACTCTCATCTGAGTAAACCTTTTCTCGAACTTTTAAAATTTCGTTCATTGTTTTCAAAGTAAGTGAGCTTCTTTTTACTGTCGATCCCCTTTCTATAGCTTTACAATTAGTAATGCTTGGCTGAGGACTTAGGCTACGTCTTTTATTATAAATAATCATTCTATTAACCGAATGTGCATCCGAATCGAAACGTTTTCACCACGTAAATTCACCAAATCACCGTTTTGATCAACTATGCGTATAGATAGTGTGCTTATTTCGTCACAGTTGATTGGTAAATAATTTAGGTTATGTGGTGTCACTGTCATTTTATACCCAGGCGGAACATTAATGCCAAACTCATGTAATGTATGATTCGGTGTATTATCTACATATGAACCGCTGATTATATTACATTCCAAACGAATTGTATTAATTTTTAATATGTTCACGGTTTGATCTGATCGATAGGTTTTTGTAGGATGTGGTTCTAGTACTTTTTGATGGAAACCAAACAATTGTCCAACCGATCTTTCCTTATTAAAGTAAACTGACTCTCGCATGGTAGTTATTTCAACTTGAAGTGTATTATTATTACTTTGAATTTTAAATGTACTTTCCAGGTTATAGTCTTTTAGTTTATTGTAAATAAAATCGGTGATATCATTTAATTCATATGATCCAGTTGGAATTGTAATAACCTTGTCACCGATGTGGAAGAGGTTATTTTTTTCATCAATATTTGGAATCGAATTATACATTTTAAAATCGATAAGAGCGCACTCATATCGACCATTCAATTCGATAGGTGGAAAAAAGTTTGTATTTATAATGGAACTATTTCCATTCAAGGATAATGCAAGTGATCTAGACATATTGAAATCTCTTGATAAACTGTGGGATTGTAAGTATCTAACCAAGCGTTATATTGAAATTACTCCCTAAATCATAATAAATTGATTAAATCATTTTCTGTATCTTCCGTTATCCATTTCGTTATCCTTGCTAATTAATAGGAATCCGTGCTTGTCCTCACAACATTTTTGACAAATTTTCACAAATATTTCGTAATTCATATCAGTGTTAATATGGTCCCGATATATATGTCGCATATTTAAATCATCTTGCTTAAACATTATAATAAAGTTGGCATTGTCACGAATCAGATGTTTAGGTATATGACTATACGTTTGACATAAATAAAAAGAGTCGATATTTTTATGTCGACCCATACAAAAATAAGATCTTATGTTATCTTGTTTTTCACAAGCTACGTCATCGAATATCATAATGGAATTGTTTTTAGCTTCACTGGGGTCTAGTACACCCTCATTATGGGAGAATGTATGATATCCCATTCCTTTAATCGGCTTGATTAATTTAGGTTGATATAAATTTTTTGAAAATATATAAACATTTTCGAATTTTAATCCATTAGGACTCTCTATTAGACTTAACATAATATTAGTTTTACCACAATTCGAAGGCCCAACAATTAGAGCCCTTATTGTGTTCGGTAAGAGAGCACTATGTCGTGGCGGTAGATTTTCCTCGTTTTCATCGTTAATATTTCTAACTAAAATTTTTTGTTTCTGACTTATTAAACGCATCTTTTGATGATTAAACATCAATGAAATGGGGAAACGTTTTTATAATCGCATCAGTCGTATTTTTAATTGTAAACACGGTGGTGGTCTTGTCGATAAGCTAATTAATACATTACCGTGTGAAGCCCATATTCCGGGATATAATTTTTGTGGACCGGGTACAAAGTTACAGAAACGGTTGGAACGTGGTGATCAAGGAATAAACCCGTGGGATGAAGCTTGCAAAGAGCACGATAGATAATTCACGATCAAGTGGTACACATTGGGTTGCATATAATAAAAATAAAAATAATATACATTATTTCGACAGTTTTGGAAATCTTCAGCCACCTAGAGAAGTTGTGAAATACTTGGGACATAGAATACAATACAACTACGATAGAGTTCAAGACTTTGATACATACAACTGTGGACACCTGTGCCTCGCATTTCTACTTTCTTTCGTAGAAAATTTGGAGTCAAAACCGGTATATTTAAATGGTTAATTTACATTTGGGGGGTTGAAAATCAATGTATGTGTACGTGTATGTGTGAACTCTGTATAGTATAAAAAGTGGACCTGCACGCGTTCAAATTCACAGTCTAAGTTTCTACTTCACATCGAACGTCATCTAGAGGACAAAAATTTTAACAGCTCAAAACAGCTGGTGACCAGCATATAACAACTAGTAAACAACTAGTTAACAGCTACTAAACAGATAATAACCATCTAATAACAGCTATTAACCAGCTAAAACAAGTAGTAAGCAACTACGAAACAAGTACTGAACAACTGCTAAACAGGTAGTAAACATCAAAATACAGCTAAAAACAACGTGGAACAACTGTACCAAGTCCAAAAAAATCAACAACCATCATGAATCAGGAAAACCAGATGAACATTGTAGTTAAAGAGTTCAATAAATTTAATAAAAAGATACTGCTATCAAAGACAAGGATGCCTGAAAATGTAAGATTCCCGATCCTCAAGACGGAGCGCAAAACAACAAAGGTTGGAGAATCTATTGCTCTCGAGTTGGAGGAGCACATTCTGAACATGCCGGAAAGGTACACCTCTCTTCAAGATGATATCATCAATGAAATGGTTGATGGAAAATTTAATATTTACAAAAGTAATGACAATTTGTATTTAGAAATAAGTCAGTAATCATTAAAAAGATTGAGATTTTAAGAATATAACAATAAATACACTTTTTAAAATATAATGAAGAAAATGTATCGAATCTTTTTTTTATTCGGAAATGGTATATAAATATTACAGATCTTGGCGTTCCCTAAACAGTATTGACTACATGAATTTCGGAAATTTTAAATCTTACAACTATAAAGTTTGAACAATATACTACAATGAATATTTTGTCACAGTTAACCAAAGCTAGATTTGCTTTGAAGCGAAAAATCGATGATCTCAAACAAGTCAAAAATCATACGATTTTACAATTGGAGGAAACTTTTAAAGCGTGAAATGAAGCAAATTAAAAAATACGATGATGATGAGAGAGAGCTTGACAATTTCTACTTTACAACTAATGAGAAAGATCCGCAGTCTAATCGAAACTTAACTCCACCAAGGTCTTTCGATGATAGTGATTCCTATAATCAATTCTTTTCACAAACGAATATAGAGGAAGATATAGAAGAAGAGAAAAAGGAGACGGAAAAGAGTGAAGAAGAAGGGACAACACCTCTACCAATGTATACAGGAGAGGCCGATATGGGTGTGGATGCAGAGCTAGAAGATAATAACACTAGTTATAATTATGATTTTAATTTCAGTAATTTGACCAGAGGAAATGTGTTGGATAAGGGTTATGGACCTAAAAAAGCGCAAACAATTCATTAACGTTGGGAGATAAAGAATTAAAAATTAAAGATAATAAAATAACATTTTCTAGTGGAATGAGTTGTGATCGGACTCCTGGTAAAAAAATTATTTTAGAAACGAATAGACATAGAGTAGGCTTTAAACCTAATAACAGAATCAAGGGTACACGAGCATACAAATATAGCCATATTATTAAGAAGTTGATAGACAAAGATTTCAGTCCTACAACGTCTACTCCACTTCGCTCAAAAACAGGCTTTGGTTACATGACTCTTCAGAAATGAAATCCAAACTATGTATATTGGAATGATGTAAATGAGTTAGTCGAACGATTGGAAATTTTAGTAGCATCAAAAGGAGCGGGTAACACCAGCCACAATAACGAAATTTTTTCAATATTAGAGGAATTGCGTGAAGAAAGGATTATATATTAATGAGTATAAATAGGAAGGACAAATATGTTTTACATTTATAAACATTATGTCTGTCGACAAGTTTGGACATTTTTCTGTTGATAAGGAACGATCAGAAAATTTGAAAAGACGTGTTAATTCTACTAAGGGATTTTTCATCGATGAGGACGGTAATCTAAATGCTCAAAATAAACGTATCAAAAACGGATCTAAGCCTTTAGACAACAATGATCTAGCAACAAAATAATATACTGTTGAGATCCTCGGAAAGTTGGGAGAAGATTTAAGAAAAATTATAACTCAAAATGTTAATCGTCGTCTCACAAAAATTTCAAGCTTAGAAAATAAAATTGAATTGAATAGTAAGAGGGCAGACAGCGCTGACCAAATTTTTGTCAAAATTCTGGAAAAGATTAAAACCATTGAGGACTATATATTTAAATATGTAACAAAACCGATATCATTACCGAAAAAAACCACAATTGAGTTAAAAGGTGTCGCTTTTCAGCCTATTAGAAGAATATGATTAAGCGAGAAATCGTAAATGAGTTGCACGGACCATCTCGAAAAAACTTTCAACGAAGACGAGTGATTACAAGGGGTATAAACGATCTGTGGCAAGCAGATTTGGTTGAAATGGGAGCCTTTTCAAAATCTAATGATGGGTACCGATACTTGTTGACTGTTATAGACACATTTTCGAAATATGCTTGGGGTGAGGCATTAAAATCAAAAAATGCAAATGATGTTTCCCAAGCCATGGAGAAAATATTTAAATCGGGTCATGGAACACCAAGAAACCTGCAAACTGATGATGGCACTGAATTCTTTAATTCTAAATTTAAGGTATTAATGAAAAGTTATAGGATAAATCATTATTCAACCTTCAGTACTCTAAAAGCATCAATAGTTGAACGTTTCAATAGAACTCTTAAAGAATTAATGTGGCGTGAGTTTAGTTTCAATGGAAAATATAAGTGGATAGATATGTATAAGCAATTAATTAATAAATATAATAATAGAGAGCATAGAACAATAAAAATGAGTCCAAGTAAAGTCCATTCTTCCAATAAAAAACAAATATTACAAACATCGTATAATCACCTGAAAATATTTGTAAGGGGGACCACGTTCGTATCAGTAAATATAAACATGTCTTTGAGAAAGGGTATACACCAAACTATACAACAGAAATCTTTAAAATTAGAAAGGTGAAGAACACATACCCTAAAACATACTTACTTGAAGATTTAGATGGTAGCCCGATTCAGGGCGGATTCTATAAAGAAGAACTGAAAAAAACACGATTTGTAAGGCGAAAAGGAAATAAGGTTTTGGTTAAGTGGCTCGGGTTTTCAAAGACTATCTGGATAAACAAGGAAGACATTTTGTAGTATAATAAATGATTTATTTAATTAATTTTAATTTGTATATTAATTTTTATTTATATATTTATTTTATCTTATAATAAGTTTAATATTAACATTTTTGTACAATGTTTTAAACTAAAATTAAATATAATAAAAATACTTACTTACAAACTCAAAATCATTTTCATTTATATTTTCCAAGGTCTCGATCATAATAAAACATCTCCAATTCAACTGATTTATAAAAAAGTTCTTTTTCAATATGTTCCTTTTGAAATTTAAGGCTATCTAATGATTCTCCATCATTCACATAATTGTTTTGTATCATCTCACCCAAGCAAAATGAATTTGATTCTAGCCATTCAACATTTTCTAAAATATCTTTTTCAATTAATCTCTGATGTTTTATTGATGTCGTACCATGGTCTTCATTTCTTAACTCTAAAAATTGTGTTCAACACAATTAACATTACGTTTTCTTTTGCTATCTTTGCCGCAAAAATTTTTTTATTTACTTTAACTGTAGTTATTTTATGTGGTTTTGATATAAACATTGTTCTATTATCATATAGTGAGGCCCCAGTTAATAAAACATTTTTATAGTCTTCAATTGTACGATTTCGTGAACTCACTCCCTTTGCCTTATTATGTGAAGATTCAACTTGATCTATTTTATAACAATAAACCTTTGAGCACAGGCCTACAAATTCTGTCATGCGTTTACCGTTAGGCTCATCTTTAAAAAACCATAAACTTTTTTTGTTAACTCTTTTGAAGTTGTATAGATTAATTCTTTCATCTGAACAGTCCGATGTATCAAATTTTGCTTCAAGATCATTAGGAATATCTTTATAAAAATCTTCAGTTTTTATTGTATAGATAAATGAATCAGTATCCATATAATTAAGGAGTAACTTTTCCTGAAACTTTGGCTTCATATATTGATAGTGAAAATCATACATTTTCCATTTCGATAAGTCTAATACTGCAAATCCTAAATACATTGGCTTATTAAATAGAACGGACAATCTTTTAATTTGAATTGCATAGAAATTTTCATTAGTTTCAGTTGCACTACGAAAATGGTATTTTGAAATTAAAGTTTTGGCACAATGTCCTTTTCGTCCAGTCTTCGAGCTATCCGGAGCTTCCCATCTACTAACAGGCTTAATATTGACTCGGAGATCGGGATATTCCATTGTTTTTCCGTAAACAGAATTAGTCATTATGTTTGTGCTTAACCGAAGTAGACACTTCTTGGTCACACCGCGGGACAAGGGGGTAATGAGCACTTCTCGCTGGCACGGGAACGCTTTGCTGGCAGGACGATCGCGTCGCGGCAATGGTAACGATGGTTACTGCGATGCCGGACCACAGGCGATGCAGAACTGCGCTGAGGTTGAGCTAACGTAGGTTAGCTGCTAGTGGAGAGAGTGTATTACGAGCCCAGAGGTAGGAAGTAGAACCGCGGAGTTATGAGATGCGTTGATAACTGTTTATTCTTCATTTGGAACATGTTTATATACTACTTGGAATACGGAAGTTTAGTGTAATGATTATTGAAGAAAGCTATATTCTAAAGTAGGTCAGGGAATTATGACTATGGTAACAGTTTGCGTAGTTGGCTGACTGCATTGGCGCGTCAGTGTGCCGTTGAGTCGGTGAGACGGTGAGTTAGTGAGACATATAATATGCTGATCAGCAATTCTCATATGCAGTGGGTGGTATTGAGCGTCTGATACTGATCCCATTTTGGATACTGCTTGATTTGTTGGGTGTGGTCATGTTGAGCCCCTTTGGGTACGAACATTCTCCCCCCATTGAGGGGTACCCTCAATTAAGTCGTGATGTCGGTCAGCCCATGGCCGAATTGTATAGGAAACACCTAACAAATCAATGACCGAGGTGGATCCTTTCTTCAACTGCGGCGGTTCATGTTTGTGATTCAGGTCACTCATACCTTGTTGATGCTGCTTAACACTCCCCGTTGCGATAAATTTGACATTACCGTGGGGACTGAATTTGTGCCCTCGTAGAACTTAATTTTTTGGCACGACTGTGGTATGTGGACTTTTTTTAACAACACTTAGGTGTTTCATGGTTAAAATTCGAAATGTTGAACAAGAGTCAGGCTTCTTATTGGTTTTAAGTTGATAGGAAGTCGGTTCTGTATCAATTGGTTTTTCTTTTGTAGTATAAAGTTCAGTTAGCTGCAATTAACTATTATGTATAGCGGCTGATCCTCGATCGGGCGAGTCAGTGTCGCTGGTTCTTGATTGGCTACATATATCTTCAGGTTCCCTTATTTTAAGTTCGTTAAATGAATCCTTTCTTTGGCGCATAAGCTGCATTCGGTCCTGCAAGATCATCTCTGTCTTCTAACAGAATAGGGTTGATTTCCGTATCAGATGAGGTTTCTTTATTGAGATAACCTCTGATTACAAAACCAAGCCTTGTGCCTTGTGCCAAAGGCTTATTAGGTCCTAGTTCAAGAAGTTCACCGGTAATTACACGAGAATATACCTCAACCCCTAAGGTTAGGTCAACGGGACCAGGTTGCCGAAAGTCAGGATCTGCTAACGGTAGTCCCTCGGGAATATTAAGATCGGTTTTAATCGGTGTACGCCGGGGGGTAGCGGGGTACCGTGGTGGCGCTGGTGGAATGGCGTGGGAGGCGACGGCGGGAAAACTGGCGGCGTCGGCGGGCTGGTTCGCTGGGCTTCGGTGGCTTGCTGCTGGTGCGGTTTGCTGCTGGTGCTGCTGAAGCTGTAGGGGAGAAACCACTCGAACGCGTATTTGCCCCTTAGTCGGAAATAAATGTGCACAAAAAGTTAACTGGGTAAAAGTAGGCGGGGGTACGACCGCGGTTTATTCAACTGAACTTCAGAAATCGAACTGCCTTAGTCTAAGCTCCGCTCTGCGCTCCAAAGCGCAGCGGAGACTTCATGGCGGGAGCTAGGAACAGCGCAGGAGAGCGGGAGCGCGAGAGAGCGGGAGAGCGGGAGAGCGGTAGAGCGGTGCAGCTGGTGCAGCTGGATCGCGGGGCCAGTCCAGATTCGCCGGACAGTGGGCCTGAACATTCCGCCCCCCTTGCAATCGCTAGCGTTGCAAAAAAATAACGGAGACGGAACTTCGGCCAGCCGCCTACGCCTCAAGCCTGCGTACAGGCGCCGGAGACGATCCACCCGAACACCGTCTTCTGGGCTACTGGCAGTCCCTCGTCGACCATGTGGAAGCCCGGCTTTATCACCTTCGGGTAGACGTCCGCGCCCAGGATCAATGAAATCGTGGCTGGCCGGTAGAAAACCTCATCCGCGAGCGGTAGCTCCTTAAATTTGTGGACGACGCTCTCACTGAGCGCACGGATGGGAGTGCGGATGCTCACGTTCGGCTCGATCTTGAGGACCACCTCCAGCTTGACGGCCTCGTCGAGCTTCGAACGAATCGTCGCCGTGCATATGCTCTCGTCGCCCACGTTCGTTGTCGGCAAACGCAACGCGGCGGCCAGGGATGCATCGATGGAGCTTGTCGGGGTGCACGGATCGATGAGTGCGGCGGTGTCGAACTTCTTCTCTCCGGTCTCGACGATCACCACAGCAGTCGGGAGGACATTAACGCTATGACGCTGGAGAAGTGCGGCGAGCGACGGAGCTGGTGTCGAGGATGCTGAGCGCGGTGGAGGAGCAGGCGTTTGGCGAGTTGGCGGATCTTGCCGGCGCGAACTCTGCGGAGAAGCGGGCTGTTGCTTGGAGCGGGACTTTTGCTTGGAGCCGGACTTTTTCCGGGAACTAAGGTCATGCATGTGCAGCAGCGTGTGATGATCCCGGTTGCACGTTCTGCACCGGTCACCGCTACGACAGCTCCCAGTGGAGTGCTCGTGTGCGAGACAGTTCGCGCAGTACTTGTTAATAAGCACTGCCCGCAGCCGCTTCTCTGCGCTCAGCTTTAGGAACCTCTGACACTTCCGAAGAGGATGGATTCCGCGGCAGACTCGGCATCGGTAGGACTGAGTACCTCGAGTACGTCTGCTATCCAGAGCCTGAGCGCTACGTGGACGGGGAGCCATTTTCCTGTTTAGAGTGTGGATAAGGAAAAAACAAACAGGGCTGATTAACACTGACGTGGATAATGGCTACGGACTAGGGTGTGTAAGAAACGCGGCTCGTTACGAGGTAGTTTTGGGCGGCTCTCTTGGAAAAAGAACCACCTTGGTCACTGGACGTTTGACAATGCCGCGTGTCGTACGAATGTCGACTACGCGGACATTACCATCGGCTCCCGGAAAAACGGAGTCTATTCTTCCGAGTCGCCACTCATTTGAGGGCGAATTGTCATCCTTAATGACGACCAGATCGCCAACACGCAGATTTTCTGTGGGGACTTGCCACTTGTTGCGCTTGTGGAGCTCCTTAAGGTACTCATCCTTCCATCGAGTGCGGAATTGTTGATGGAGAGACTTTAAGTGCTGCCACCGGTTCAGAATGGACTTGGATTCGCCCTTTACTTCAGGTTCCACTATGGACAGAAGAGGTCCACCAACAAGAAAGTGCCCTGGTGTCAACGCTAAGAGATCAGTTGGATCCTCGGACATGGGAGATAGCGGTCTGGAATTCAGACAAGCTTCGATTCTCGCTAGGAGGGTGGACAGCTCTTCAAAGGTGTACTTCCGCGTAGCGGTGGACTTGTAAAACAAGGTCTTGAAGCTCTTGACACCAGCTTCCCATAGGCCTCCCATATGGGGTGCCCCAGGAGGAATGAATTGCCAGGTGAGCTGCTGATGACTATAGGCATCGGTCACAGACTCCTTAACGGCTTGCAGGAAGTCTCGGGAAAGCACGGTGGAGGCGCCGACGAAGGTCTTTCCATTGTCGGATTGGACTTGGCGAGGACACCCTCTTCTAGAGACGAAACGAGCGAAAGCGGCAAGAAACTTTTCAGTCGTTAAGTCGGATGTAGGCTCTAGATGGATGGCCTTTGTAGAAAAACAAACGAAAACCAACACATACCCTTTCGTAATGAGACAAACTCTTCCGGTATAATTTTTTATGTCAAACGGGCCGGCGTAGTCCATCCCTGTGTACGTGAACGGGCGGGAAAAGGACACTCGCTCTTTCGGAAAACTTCCCATCATCTGGACTTGCAATCTCTTTTTGTGGATAACGCAGACCTTGCAGGAGTTAACCACTGCCTTCACCAAGTTCTTTATTCTCGGAACCCAGTATCTGGACCGAGTGAGACGCACCACTAACTGGTTGCCACCATGCAACGTAATGAGATGCGTGAATTTGACCAGAAGCTGCGAGAGTGCACATTCGTACGGCAGGATTATCGGATGTCGTTCATCATACCGCAAACTGTCGGAGGCCGTTACGCGGCCGCATGCCCTGATTACCCCTTTCTTATCTAGAAAGGGGTTCAGGGAGGGAATCGAACTCGCCGCGGGCACAGGACGCTTCTGACTCAAGCAGCGGTATTCTTCAGAAAAATACCTGCGCTGAGTGCAAATCGTCATGAGTTCCTCCGCGGCGGCAACGTCCTGGGCCTCTAGACGGACCCCGGAAGGCGGTGATTGTCTTCGACATCGTTGGACAAATCGATGGACATAGGCGAGGACCCGCAAAGCTCTATCTAAATTGGAAAAGCGATCTAGGAAATCTTCTGACGGCATAGACGCCACATGGACTTTAACGGCACGCTTTTCGATCTCAGTCACCGGCAGGTCGGTTCCCTGGCTGGGCCAATGATCGCGTGGACGTTGCCGCCAAGTGGGTCCATGCAACCAAAGCGGGTTATCCACCAGCTCTTGAAGGGGAACTCCTCGACTAGCCAAATCAGCTGGATTATGTTCGGATTGAACGTGCGACCAATTGGCCGCCTCAGTGGACTCGGTGATCTTCGTCACCCTGTTGGCAACGAACGTAGTCCAATGGCACGCTGGTTTTGCTAACCATGCTAGCACAATCGTGGAATCGGTCCAACACTGGAATTTTGAGGTCAGCCTCGGCATATTTGGAAGAATGACTTCGGCCATCTCGGACAAAAGGAGAGCCACACATAACTCCAGCCTGGGAAGTGACACCGTTTTGACTGGCGCCACACGCGTCTTGGCCGTGAGCAAGTGCACCATCGTCTTATGGCCCACTTCTACGCGCACATAGATCGCAGCACCGTATGCCTTTTGCGAGGCGTCACAGAATCCGTGATGCTCTACGCGGAACTCTGGACGGAAGGAAACCCATCTGGGTATTCTGACCTGGTCTAGAACCGAATAGCTCTGGAGAAAGCTGTTCCACCTATGGCACAGCTCAATTGGAAGTTTCTCGTCCCAGCCTAGATCCTGAAGCCAAATCTCTTGCATAAAGATTTTGGCACACACAACAAATGGAGCGAGCCAGCCTGCTGGATCAAATAGCTTGGCAATTTGGGAGAGGACTTGTCGTTTCGTGTGGGAGATTTCCGTTGCTAAATCTGGTGGGACGAAAAAGAACTCATCGGACGTCGCCTTCCATCGTACGCCGAGAGTTTTGGCTGTGCTCTCAGTGTCGATCTCGAGGAAGTCGGCTGTCAGAAGATGATCGCTTTGGATATGAGCTAATATTTCTTTGTTGTTGGAGGTCCATTTTCTCAGTGGAAACCCCGCGGAATCTAGAGCACTTTGTAGCTCGCGAACAATGGACTTAGCGTCCTCGGCGGAGTCAGCTCCCGAAAGGACATCGTCTACATACATATTATTTCGAATGACATTGCTCGCTCTTGGATGGCTGAGCTGCACGTCAGTTGCCAACTGTTGCAGGACTCGAATGGCCAGGAATGGCGCGCAATTGACTCCAAAAGTTACCGTCTGTAATTCGAAATCTCGAATGTGCCCCTCGCTGTTGCGGAATAAAATGCGCTGGAACGGGGAATGCTTCGGATCTACCCATATCTGCCGATACATTTTCTCGATATCGGCACTGTAGACGTATCGGAAATATCGCCACTTCAGGATCTGGATAGTTAGATCGGACTGTAAGACTGGGCCAGCATGAAGGATATCATTTAAGCTGACCCCATTCTCTGAAGGGCTGGAGGCATTGAAAACCACACGTAACTTAGTGGTTGTACTTTCCGGCTTGAGCACGGCATGATGCGAAAGGTAATAACTGGCAGTATTATGGGTAGGACGGACCTCTTTCATGTGATTGAGGTCGAGATACTCTCGAATCACGGAGTCGTATTTGGCTTTCAGCTGACCGTCCCTCTTCAGGCGTTGCTCGGTTCTTAGGAACTGCGACAACGCGGAGGATCTGGAGTGACCGAGGGCGGATTTTACGTATTGAGGATCACGAAACGGAAGACTTACGACATACCTGCCGTTATCGTCTCTCGTAGTCGTTCGGAGAAAATTTTCCTCACAAGCCAAATCGGAAGATTTTGTCACTTTTACTGGCAGATCCTCCACCTCCCAAAATTTGGTGAGAAGCCTATCCAGGGACGTGTCAACTGTGTGGGAGATTCGTGTGGAAAAAACGGAAATCTGATTTTCCCTTGGAGCAGGAACGGGTCCTGTTAGGATCCACCCGAGGCAACTTAATTAGTTTGAACAGCCGCTCAGAAATGAAGGTTGCCTCTGATCCTGAATCTATCAAGACACGAGCTTTAAAATTCGACCCCACGTGACATATGTCAATTATGGCGGTGCCCAGCAAGACGGATCTATACCCCGTCGCGAAGTAATTTTGTACTGTAGAGTCCGTGGACAGGGAAGCGGTGGCAACTGGTGTACTTGGTCTTGATCTGGGTCTTGGGGCGGGATTCGAAGGCGATTGGGAGGAGTTGCCTCTGTGTAGTAAGGTGTGATGGCGGCCGCGGCACGTAAAGCAACTATGAGTGCTCTCACAATCACGCAGCTGGTGCCCTCGTGCGAAGCAGTTTAGACACAGCTCGTCGACCGTCATCTGGAGGAACCGTGCACATGTGCGGACAGGATGGTTTTCCTTCTTACAAAGGTCACATCCTTTTGGCTTGGGTGCTACCCTTGTCTCGTAAGAATTTATTCTTCGAGGCGCTGCAGTGGGGGCGGATGTTTTTGGCAGAGATTGACTCGATCACGACGGCCGTACGTCGTCTATGGCTTCTAAGGTCCGGCGACGCTCCGTAAGGAAGGCGTTCAGTTCCTGCCACGTCGGAATCTCTGCCTTGTTGTGCAGGGACTGTTCCCACAAGGATAGCGTGAGCTTAGGGAGTTTGGAGGAGCACATGTACACTAGGAGGCAATCCCAATTTTCTGTTTCAATTCAGGACATTTCTAAAGCCGTAAGGCAACCCTGGATGGTACGTTGAAGTTCACAGACCCAGATTCACGGACCCAGATTCCTGATTAACGGACTGCACATTGAAAAGTATTTTCAATTGGCTATTTACTAACAACCGCTTGTTTTCGAAACGCTCAGTTAGGTTAGCCCAAGCTGAGCGAAAGCCGTCGTTAGTAAGGGGGGAGTTTGACACTATCGTGTGTGCATCGCCGCTTGTTTTGGCATTTAGGTGAAACAATTTTTCGACTGCCGTCAGCCTTGGATTGTTTATGTAAATGGCCGTAAACAGATCCCTAAAGGTCGGCCACAGCAGATAATCTCCGGTGAAAACCTCGGTATCGCACGGAGGCAGCCGACATCCAGAGGGAATGTAAGTCTGGGTAGGAACAGCTTGAACTTGGGGAGCCTGGGCTATCATATCCGCGATCTGAGCCCCACATCTCTCGTAAACGGAATAGCAGTAGCCGTATTTAGCCTTGAGAACTGGCAAACTATCAGCTGCACTGTCTCCGGCTTCTGCTATGCACCCGGTGCATTCATCGTATTCTGCCTTGATGCGGTCCCATAACGCGCGTATTTCTTCGCGGCGGATGTTCAGCATGGACAGAGTAGGAGGGATCGGCAAAGGAGTGTTTGCTCTGGATTCAAACTCACTCAGCCGATCTGAGACCTCAGTAAATTTGCTTAGAGCGATCTGGGAAGGTGTTAGTGCCATTTTGACGTTTGCACGGGTGACCCTTTTTCGGGGCGACGAGGTCTTGGCAGTTAGTTCGGGTGTGGGCGGATCTACGGATATGCCTGGGACTACGGCAGGTGGAATAGACAACTTGTTGTTATCACTTCCAGCGGACATTTAAAGAGAAATTACCTTTATTTGGGTCTGAATCTGTTCGCCTTTGTTTATGTCGGATAAATAGGAAACCTGGCCCACTTCTGGAACAGTGGAACGAGGTGTCGACAAAAAAAGTAGTGGATCGGAGAAATAGAAATTGGAAGCAAATACCGACCTGGTTACTTTGCGGAATTAAACCCAATAATACGGATTAGGAACAGTGAGTGATGAGTTCGAATATCACCCGTTGAGAAGTAATACTATAATATTTAACCCTTTTGGTATATGTATTATGGTTGGGATCAAGTTTGGTATATTTTTTGCTGGTATTTTTTTGCGTTTGGATAAATTGAGGGGGAAAAATACCAACTATGTGTATATATATAGTCCCCGGTGGAGTAATTGTAATATTTTCGCCTTTATTTAAACTTCTGAATGCAGAAAAAATACCAAAATTTGTTGGTCGGAGGATGCGATCGGTTGATTATTTAATATTGGAGTATTGCTTTAATTTGATTTAATATTTTGAGGGAAAAATACTAAAAATATACCAAAAAAATGGGGGACGGAGGATGCTATGCATGCAGTGGAGTGCTGGTATTTTTCCCGTTTAAATAAAATAAATTTTACGGAGTAAATACCAAATACCAAAAAAATACTAAAAAAGTTTGATGGTAAATAAAACACAATGACCAAAAAATTTTCACGTCGGTTGGTGTAATTTTTGTATTTTATTATTTTTTACCGGATGGCCGACGGAAAACTTTAATTAGTCGGAACGGGATGGTGGAGTTAAAAATTATATGTGACTGTATGTAGATATGTGTATATATGTAGATATTTGTATGGATGTAGATATTTGTATGGATGTAGGTATTTGTATGGATGTAGATATTTGTATGTATGTAATATATTTGTATGTATGTAATTTTGTATGTATGTAATTTTCGCCGGTTTTAAATTTATTAAATAATTATTGCCGGCGGGGTATGTGTTGTTGTGGAAGTTTTCGATTTATTGTGTGTGGACTGCATTTGGAAAAACGAAAAAATATGTGCAAGTATTTTAGCGGCTGCGGATATACAGAGAAAAAAATCTTGAAAAGTTTTGAAATTTAATAATTCTAACTGTATGCTTGGCTTATATTTGCACAATATTTTTTCTAAACTTGGAATTTTTTCTCGATTTTGTATATGTGTATGTAAGTATGGATGAGCGGCCAAATGCAATTAAAAAAGGAGTCGGAAAAAATTGGCAATATGGCCGCACGTAGCAAAAGGAAAATCGAAGAAAAAAATGGCGAAGTAATTTTTAATTGCCGTTGTCGGATTTAATCGGACTAGGATTTTGGACAAATCGTACAGAAAGTCAAACGAATTATATTTTCGAGTGGCTGACTGCAGACCGGCAATTAATAAGACGAAAAGCTTTACTTATCTTATCGGCTCGAATGGATCAAAATGTACGCCGGGGGGTAGCGGGGTACCGTGGTGGCGCTGGTGGAATGGCGTGGGAGGCGACGGCGGGAAAACTGGCGGCGTCGGCGGGCTGGTTCGCTGGGCTTCGGTGGCTTGCTGCTGGTGCGGTTTGCTGCTGGTGCTGCTGAAGCTGTAGGGGAGAAACCACTGGAACGCGTATTTGCCCCTTAGTCGGAAATAAATGTGCACAAAAAGTTAACTGGGTAAAAGTAGGCGGGGGTACGACCGCGGTTTATTCAACTGAACTTCAGAAATCGAACTGCCTTAGTCTAAGCTCCGCTCTGCGCTCCAAAGCGCAGCGGAGACTTCATGGCGGGAGCTAGGAACAGCGCAGGAGAGCGGGAGCGCGAGAGAGCGGGAGAGCGGTAGAGCGGTGCAGCTGGTGCAGCTGGATCGCGGGGCCAGTCCAGATTCGCCGGACAGTGGGCCTGAACAATCGGTGCTGACGGTTGGTCTGTAATGACTGTGGGAAGAATAAATACCTCTATTAGTGTTTCAAACCCTGTCGTAACTGATGAGAGCTTTAGTGTTGATCTAATTGCTGTTGATATTTTTCCTCCGATTCCAGATATTTCAATCGGTGACCTTTCCTTAAGAGATAGCAGATCTGCCATTCTCCTTGAGATAAGATTAACCTGAGATGCACCATCTATTACAGGGCGACATGCTTGTAATTGACCGTTTGGCCCTTGTAATGAGACCATGGCGGTCGCGAGCAGAGTATATCCTCCTACGTCGTCGTAGTTACTGCGCTGGCCACTGGATTGCTAGTCGGTCCTTGGTGTAACAGTGAATGATGCCGTTGCTGGCAGATTCGACAAGTGGTCGGTGATCCACAGTTTTCACCTTGTGAGCTGTAGACAAACAATTTGTGCATGCTCCTACTTGAATAATAGCTTGGCGCTGTGCTTTGGGGTCCATTTGCTGGATCCCAGGATTTTGTGCTGATATCGAGGTTTTTAAGAGTACTCATTGAGTTTTTTATAGTGTCATGTAAGGCCCTAAGTTGGCGCGAGGAGCCGTCTATAGGCTTATGGTCAATAATTTTTGCTATGCACAGTGGATCCGCTTGTATGGAAGAGCGGCCAAAAATACTAATAATGGTCATAACGTGCTGAAATTTATAACAATAATTTAGCAAATTTGTCTAAACATATAGCAACAAAAATCGGACTTATCGATCGGCTATATCCTATAGCTCCCATAGGAACAATCGATACCGAATTATAAAAACATATTTGTTTAATCTAATTTATTACGATTTTGGTATGGAAGATATTTTTCGTAGTTATACATATTCTTAAAAAACTAAAATAAAAATCAACAAACAAAATATAATATATATATATATGTGTTGAAGTCTACATTTTTTTAGTTCCTTGTTATTGGACTCTGCTGCTTCCTCTGAAAGCTCTCCTATCGACACTAATGCATACTCTATTACAGCTGAACCATGAATTAAGACCTTATGGACGGTAGCCGGTAAATAGTACCATGGATATGCAGCTATAAGATATTTGGCTGTATCCAGCGCGTAATTTTCAAATTTCTCCACATTAATTTTGAATCCCGATGCCATGGCTTGCAATAATGTTGCACATCTGTGAATCAAAGATGCATCGATTCCTGTTATTTCGGAGCTCAAATCTGCATTACAAAAGAATTTCCTTGCGATATTTCCGTCGTTTGAAGATCCTCTACCTCCATCTCTAGGTTTGTCCACTAGTATTCCCATTTTTTCGCGAAATTCCTCCTGAATGTGTTTCTTCCTGTTCAATACTTGCATCTTCTTTTCTTCATCGCGTACTTGCCACATTTTGACCTCTAGCTTATATGAAATATGTAAAAAATATTCAAAGAAGCGTATATAAGAATGTAGTGGAGATAAGCCAAATTCGTAAAATCTTGGGCGAACTTCTTTACTCAAACATTTTTGTATATTGTTCATTTCTGTTGGCTTTGCTCCACATATATAACACGTTGCCGAGGATGATTCGCTGATTGCGTTGCACACCTTTCCATCAACCATTGTAAGATGCAAGCTATGGGTAATAACAACTTTTTTATTAGAGACGCTTAATTCTTTTGGCTTTAATTGTTTAATTTTTGCGTCAAAATATTCTGCTTCGTCTTTCGACACTTTCGCGGTCTCTTTCTTAAATTGAAATCTTATTGGTCGACAGTAACGAGTCGATGATGGCCGGGGGTTTTTCCAAATTATTGTGTTATCTATTTGAGTAACCAGTTGGAGAGGTACATAGGATGTTACAAATAAGCTTCTGTCGTCCAAATCACCGTTTGAAAACTTTTGCTTATACTCGCTATGCCCTGTACTTCCATCGAAGCCCCATTTTCCAATTAAAGTTAAATTCGTAACTATATTTTCAGGCATAGTTTCAATGATGTTGTTTTGAAGCTCTATTATACTAGATGCCGTATTGTCTAGTAAGCTTTGTAGTTCGACTTCCGCACGAGATTCGTCTATATAAATACCATCAGGGTATCTTATTTTTTTGAGACTTAGTAATCTTTGGTAACTGGGAAAAAATTCAAAGGATATTTTGCTATTTACAAAGTTTCTTATCAGCAAATATTGGTGCTTCGTCATGGAGGTCTCCATTAAAAGCGAAATAACTTCCATGGGATCTGCCGGCAGGAAATTTTGATTTCGATCATCATTACGTAGAGAAGAAACAGCGGATTCATCTATTTTAATGAGCTGACCTACACGTCGTCGCTTTGTTCTCTCTGAAGCCTCCTCAAATTCAAGTTTAGGACGGCCCCGATGAGCACTTTCCTCTATTTGATTTGATTTGCAATAGGGGCGTTTTATTGAAATTGATTCTTTTGTATTAAGCCATCCAGATTGATATTTAATAACTGCAGATTTTGTCCGTTTGTAATTTTTCCAAAAAGTTACAATTGTTTTGCAGAGGTTCTCAATTTTATTGGATATTTCGCTCAACTCTGGAATAATGTAGCCGTTGTTTTCAATATCCGCTTGCACATCGGAAATCAATTTCCTCATTTTTTCGGCGTTGGTTCCATTACCTGTGCACCACATATTAAAAATATGCAGACGTGGAAAAACACATTTTTGCGATGCACCTATCAAAATCCAAAATCAAAATTTAAATAATAATTTACAAATTAATATTTTTGCAAAAACACAAACCACTAAAGACGAAGACAAAGCAACTGCGCAAAAGCGCAACAGCACAATAAGCAAAGACTCACCTTTAACTGCTTTAGTAATATTAGTAGAAAACACACATCGGCAAATTTCGGCAGCTAATTTTAAAATATTTAGTAACCTAAAATAAGACGATCACAAAAACATACAAACCAAGTTCTGGGTTTTCTTGGAACATAACTAAAAGTCTAACTAAACATAAAATATACTTTAAAAAAATACACAAAAAAGGGTTATTCGATGAAATTAGTTTTACGAAAAAACTTTTTCAGGAAAGTTAATTATTAATATCTCAATTTAAAGTAAATACCTTCAATTTCATAATTCATGTTAAATTATTCAAATCGGAGCACTGCAGCGTACGTCTGATCACCTTAAAGGGCGAATTGAAAGAGAGAAATAACTTCCAAAGCGCAGCTGCGTTGCCAAAATGAACACGTGTTCACGATTGCAAATCTATTTTTAGAAAGTACCGTTAGATTTCTAGTAAAATCCGGTATGCCAAAGAGAAGTTTGGACTTTTAAGAGACAATTTTGATACATTTTGCTTAAAAAATATGTCATCAAATTTTTTGATTTTTGGCCTCTGACGGAACCACTGTGCTATGGCGACTAGTATTTTAACGTTCTGGTACCTGGCCCTTAAACGCAACCAGGTGTCGTCATAGCCACCCTGTGAGAGGGCTGTGTCTGTCAAGACGTTTCTCACTTCACCGCGAAGCGAACTCTGTAGAATATTAAGTTTTTGACTGGCCGAATATGGTTTATTACGTACCAATTCCACAAAGAGATCATGGAACCGTGGCCAGTCTAGATACTCGCCGTTGAACTCCGGAATGGTAATTGGCGTAAGTGCCAAGTTTAAGCTCATTGGCGAGTCGTTTTCTCGAAGCAGGTTCATTTCGTATTCCTCGTATAATGTGTGGAGTTGAGCTAGCTCTTCTTTTGCCAGAGCTGCGGCCTCAGGAGTGCTGTCCAATTCGTCGTGGGCTTGCCTCAGTAACGCCCAATGGAGATCCAGGTGCTTTTGTAGGGCTGGGGTGACGGTTGGGGCGTTCGAGGCTAATGTTAATGATGACTCCAATTCGTTGCATCTTCTCTGCAACTGTCGGATCACCGTGTCAATTGCGGAATCTTCTTTGACTTGATCTCTTGTTGTGATCTTGGAAGAAGTTCGTCTCGGGGCCTTTGGAAGCCCGCTTCCAGTCGGCATGTTGTCCAGAAAGATATTCTGGTATTTTTCGACCAGCTCCTTAAGTGCTACTACTCGTGAAGAGTACTCACTTCCAGTGGGTAATGCCGCTTGCTGGACTTCTTCATCTAGGTCGCAAAACTTCTGCCAGAGATCGTTTAACTGATTTAGCTTACCGGAATAATAGCCGTCTCGGTGGCGTCGGTCGGCAGAATCCTTGACATAATTCTCAATGAGCTGTTGGCTTTTCCCTTGCAGCTCGTTTTGGGTGTCTAGTAATCGATTGAGTAAATCGATTCTTGTATGACTTGTTCCTCTATGAACAAGTAGTAGACATATGGTGTGTCCTGGAAACAAAGAATCCTGTGAAGCTGGATGAAGCTGACGTTCCTGTGACGCTGGAAGAAGAAGCGTATCCTGTGAAGCTGGATGAAGCTGAAGTTCCTGTGACGCTGGAAGAAGAAGCGTATCCTGTGAAGCTGGATTAAGCTGAAGTTCCTGTGACGCTGGAAGAAGAAGCGTATCCTGTGAGGCTGGATTAAGCTGAAGTTCCTGTGACGCTGGAAGAAGAAGCAAATCCTGTGAAGCTCGATTAAGCTGAAGTTCCTGTGACGCTGGAAGAAGAAGCGTATTCTGTGAACCTGGATTAAGCTGAGTATCCTGTGAAGCTGGATGAAGCTGAGTATCCTGTGAAGCAGGATGAAGCTGACGTTCCTGTGACGCTGGAAGAAGAAGCGTATCCTGTGAATCTGGATAAAGCTGACGATCCTGTGACACTGGAAGAAGAAGCGTATCCTGTGAAGCTGGATTAAGCTGAAGATCCTGTGACGCTGGATGAAAAAGCGTATCCTGTGAAGCTGAATAAAGCTAACGATCCTGTGACGCTGGATGACGAAGCGTATCCTGTGAAGCTGTATTAAGCTGAGTTCCTGTGACGCTGGAAGAAGATGCGTATCCTGTGAAGCTGGATTAAGCTGACGATCCTGTGACGCTGGATGAAGAAGCGTATCCTGTGAAGCTGGATTTTGCTGAAGATCCTGTGACGCTGGATGCAGAAGCGTATCCTGTAAAACTGGATTAAGCTGAGTTCCTGCGACGCTGGAAGAAGAAGCGTATCCTGTGAAGATGGATTAAGCTGAGTTCCTGTGACGCTGGAAGAAGAAGCGTATCCTGTGAAGCTGGATAAAGCTAACGATCCTGTGACGCTAAAAGACAAAGCGTATCCCGTGAAGCTGAATTAAGCTGACGATCCTGTGACGCTGGATGACGAAGCGTATCCTGTGAAGCTGGATGAGCTATGGTTTCCAAGGCGTGTGGATGTGGTGAACTTAACGGGTCTTCCCACCAGTCACAGGTTCAGCCTTTGGTGGGAAGGGGGTTGCTTGAGTGTGATCCTTTGTTGGTAAAGGATCACGTCGGGGTCACCAATGTTTGTGCCGCGGGACAAGGGGGTAATGAGCACTTGTCGCTGGCACGGGGACGCTTTGCTGGCAGGACGATCGCGTCGCGGCAATGGTAACGATGGTTACTGCGATGCCAGACCACAGGCGATGCGGAACTGCGCTGAGGTTGAGCTAACGTAGGTTAGCTGCTAGTGGAGAGAGTGTATTACGAGCCCTATTCCCAGAGGTAGGAAGTAGAACCGCGGAGTTATTAGATGCGTTGATAACTGATTTATTCGTCATTTGGAACATATTTATATACTACTTGGAACACGGAAGTTTAGTGTAATGATTATTGAAGAAAGCTATATTCTAAAGTAGGTCAGGGAATTATGATTATGGTAGCAGTTTGCGTAGTTGGCTTTGGATCTTTTTCAACACTAAACCATTCTGTAAACATTGTTGCAAATTCCGATAATGTATTGCATTATTTTTCTTATTTTCCAGGTCAGCAATTAATTTTTTTACCTTATTTTCTTTTGAGGCCAGACAATTTGACGGACAAAATGGAAGATCATTACATCACTTCCAAAAAATAACCGTATTTGCTATTAATTGGAATATTATGAATGTCAAAACTATCTATGTCTGTGGTGGACATCCACTTAAAATTTTTATATGGTAAAGGTTGTGACATTGCCCAACCATACAAGTTATTCGTATCCACATACATAAAAATGAAGACTCCTTCGAGGAATCATAATCTCACAAATATGTATTATTTACTTTTGTATATCTATGACAACATCGAACTAAACCACCTCGAATGCTACTTTGAATAAATCTATATATATCTATATCTGTCAGCAATTCAAGTTGAATATTTGTTTAAGAAGAACACTAGTTGTCATAAATTTAAGATTTTACGAGCTCTGTTCATGTCAATATGTAAATATATCTATATATCTATACAAGGGTGCAGTGCCGAACAATTGTAATCATAAGAGCAAGCCACTTGAGCCTGACTATAAATATAGTTCTCACATTCTAGAAAGGGTCGCCTGGCGGGAGACCGCTGATAAGGTTCCCGCTCAGGCAAAACAGATTTGTCTTTGCGTAGACCATAGATAAGTATATCATGAGAATTTCATGTTAGTTACGTAAGCGAAGACTTAGATAAATAAAATCAGTTTTTATTAAGAACTCAAACGTGAAGGTTGTTTTTCTCATTACAGGAATCCCTTTAATTTTGGTCATTCGAGCTCTTTTGATTCCTTGCAGAATAATTGGCCAGACTACTGTGCAGTTTTCCCTCACTCAACTCAGAGAAATTGTGCACCTTAAATATTCTGTCAAGTGCTAGCCACTTGCAGCTAAAGGTTGCAAACAGATTCACACGATTGTTTTTCCCCACCAGTAGTAAGAGACAAATGTGTTGAACAAAAAGAAGGATAGAAATATACAGAGAGTCTTTTTTGTTTTTTAAAGCACCTTAAAGATTCTGTTTTTTTAAAAAGAGCTAAAGGTCGCTACCTATTGAGCGTTTCCGAGGCCATAACATTGGAAAAATAAAACATAAAAAGTGTGTTTTTATATAAACTAAAAAAAATCTTTAGTTTATTAGGCGTGTTTGGGGCCAACATCAGACAAATAAAAAAAAAATAAAAAACAATTTGTGAAAAGTGCCTACAAATTAAGACCTGTGAAAATAATGAAAGAATACCCCCAAGAGAAACAAAAAATTTTTAAAAAAATATCATAAGTTGGATTTATACAGAAAAAGTGCCTACAAATGCTAAAAGCCAAAGAGCTAAGCAAAAAATTAAATAAAGTGCCTACGATGCAGAAAAAGCATTGGAAATTACAGAAATCAGAAGCCAACAAAACATTGAAAAATTAACATTACAGCTCAAACACAAAATTGAAAATAAGAAATTACAACAAAAAAATAAACTCTAAAAAAGAATAAAAGAAGACCAGCAAAACCAGCAAGACGACTTCAAGCAGAAAGCAACCAACATCTTCGACATCAAGCAGCGCCCACACCATCGACTTCTACAGCGGCATAACAGCGTCCAGTAAAAATTCAAATAAGTTAGAAATAAAAAATTATTCCTAAATTTACTTAACTTAATTTTAAATCAGAGTTTTAGAGACAAAAGTGCAGTTAACGCTACCGGAGTTTCAAAAATCTTTGGACCTACAAAAGGGTTTTATTTATAATCCTAGTGCTTTACTAAAGATAGGTCCGATCACGAGTACTTTACACCAAAGCATTATGATTCGATGATGATGGTGCTAGCAAAACTGAAGATACAGTTTGAAAATGACTCGAGTAGAACAGCAGGAAGCAGTGATCAAAGAGTGGCCGAAATAGGCGAAGTTAAACACGTTTCGAGGGCTGCTAGGTTGAACAAAGACTTTAATGCAAATGCTGGGCATTTGAGGAATTATTTAAATGAATCCATTAATAATTATAGCCGTTACTCGTAGAGTAAAAGGGTATACTAGATTCGTCGGAAAGTATGTAACAGGCAGAAGGAAGCGTTTCCGACCCCATAAAGTATGTATGTTCTTGATCAGGATCACTAGCCGAGTCGATCTAGCCATGTCCATCTGTCCGTCTGTCCGTATGAACGCTGATAGCTGAGAAACTATACAAGCTACAATACTGGGATTAGGCAAGCATATTCCTGAGACTCCTGCACAGCGCAAGTTTGTTTCAGCAGAGTGCCACGCCCACTTTAACGCCCACAAGCCGCCCAAAACTGACGCTCCTACAGTTTTGATGCTAGATAAAATATTGTAACTGAAATATATTGGTTTCGCCAATACCTATCGATTGATAAAAAAAAAATTTGTCACGCCCACTCTAACGCCCACAAGCCGACCAAGCCTGTGGCGCCCACAGTTTTCATGCTAGATAAAAAATTTTAACTGAAATACATTGGTCTCGTCAATACCTATCGATCGATCGAAAAAAAAATTTGCCACGCCCACTCTAACGCCCATAACGCTTAAATCTGTCTACCGCCGGTAGGTGGCGCATTTCAATCTCGCTTTGGTGCTTGCATATTTCCATTTCCCTTTGGTCCCATTAGCTGAGTAACGGGTATCTGATAGTCGAGGTACTCGACTATAGCGTTCTTCCTTGTTTAACTTGCGATCTCTATTCACTAGAGCTGAGAAAAAATAAAATTCAATTTTGGAAAGTTAAAACTTATGGCTTAATTGAGGAGGTCAGAAGTTGTTTTCAAAGCTCGGAATTTAAAAGAATAGTAAGCGAACTAGAATTCGATATCCAAAACATTATAGAGATTATACATAAAATACTTAGCAATGAACAATATTTTGCTAAGGAATCTATAACTATAAAGGCAGAGGAATTACCTAAGCTACCAACAATTAAAATACCCACTTTCTTTGGTGCTTCCAAAGAATGGGATTTGTTTAATGAGGTGTTTATGGAACTCATTCATACAAGAGAGGACCTAACCACTGCTCTTAAATTTAATTATCTCAAATCAGCGTTAAAAGGAGAAGCCAAGAACGTAGTTTCCCGTTTACTGCTAGGCACTGGGGATAACTAAGAAGCTGCTTAGGAGTTGCTAATCAAGCGGTATGAGAACAGAAGAAAAATTTTCTCTGATCATATAAATATGCTTATGGACTTACCCAATTTAAGTTTTAAGTATATTAAAACATTTATTGACACTATTAATGAGTCATTTTATATCATTAAATTAAAGGCACAATTATCCGAAGATGTGGATGCAGTTTTTGCCCACAAAATACTTCGGAAATTTAACAAGGGTTCTCTGAATGTATGTGAGTGCCATGAAAAAAAAGTTAAAAGAAATTAACGCACTTTCTGATGTTATGGAGTTCATAAAGCAAAGACTCAGCTCCATTTCCTCTTTTCCGCAGGAGAATAAACCTTTGAGAAAAGAGTTTCAAAACAAAAGCAGCAAAGAAAATTGTTCTTGTTGTAATTTACCAACCCAGAATATAACACAGTTTTATTAATTTAAGGGTATGGTACCAACAGATAAAAATGACGGGGAAAAAAAAGATACATTTGTTTAAAGTTTCTGAAGTATTCAAGCAATAAAAAGTGCACTAATGAAATTCTTTGCTTGAATTGCAAAAAACCGCATCACACGCTTCTTAACGTTAATAATAATAAAAAAAAAAGTGAATACGTGTGGGACGACGAAACAAGCCTTGTTGGCCACAGCATTGTTTCATGTAAAATCAGCTAGTGGAGGCTTTGAAAAACTCACAGCGCTGATTGACAGTGGATCAGAGGAAGCTTCAAATATACTTAAGTTACAAAAAATAAAAAATTATACTGAGATTAGTGGAGTTTCCTCGATAAAAAAAATGCAAATCAAGGCATAAGATAAAATACACATTAAACCTTTAAAAGAAAAGAAAAATGAATTAGTAGTGGAGGCAATTGTCCTTCCAAAATTAATGAAAGCGTTGCCAATGCGCTCATTAAATATTGATAAAACGAGGTGGCAAAACTACCTGTTAGCCGATCCCGAGTTTAACAAGCCAGGTCGAGTGGACTTAATTATAGGAGCCAATTTATATGCTAAATTCTTCAAAAAGGAGTAATAAAGATAGACGGTCTTCTTTGTCAAAACACAAACTTTGGTTGGATAGTGTCTGGATGCAAATCAAAAGGAAGTAAAATGGTAGTTCTCGGCTGAGGAACTTGTGAGATGGTTCCAAAGTCGGCTAGCTGGGGCAACCGAGCGGGTCGGAGGTTGCGGATAGCGGACGACCTCCCTCGAGGCCAACTGTGAATAAGTTGGTGGGATAAGTCAAACACGGAATCGTGGACGGAAACCCCAGTAAATAAACAGTCCCGGACAGCCAGCGAGTATCTTGCAACGAGGCAATACCGACGATGCGAGCTGTTCAGCCGCATCTAAATAGTTGCTTTACACAAACCCACTCCCAACACAACACCTACCCAACTCCCCTCCCAAACAACATCTCACTCCGGGCCGGACTACGGTGTAATATGGGCCGTGCCAAGAGTCAGCTTGGCTGGGGGCCCGCATCAAAACTAGCCCAGTCTCAAACGGTTTGCTCAGGGACATGGCGACCCCCTGTTCTAACTATCGCCGGGGCATCGCGGATCTCTGCCCGGGCGGACTTTTCCCCTTCTCCGCAACTCGTGGGACCTAATTATGGAGCAAATGAAAACAGAAAACACAACAAAAAACACAGAGATGGGTACTCATAAAAAACCCATGGATAAGATGAACACTGTTTCCACCTTCCATACCAGCACGGTCCAGAAAGAGCCGCATCCCAAACTGGGGATGATGGGTGGCAGTAAGTCAGCCGCAAACGCCTCCGCCACGTGCGCCGAAAGCAGCGGTAGGCACTGCCAAGGCGCTCGGGCCACCCGCTGGTGCTAAATACACATACACAGAAAGGCGGATTGCCGCCCAGACTCTGCGCTCACACACTAGGAGCACCGTTGCCACACCATCGCCTGAATGGCTAAAGAAGGTAGAGTGGGCAAGGAAGGTGCTTCCAAACTATGGGCAGGAAAAGCCCACTCAAGAAGGGACTCAGGCGAAAAAGCAGCGATCCCTCGAACTACCCGGGCTATCGGCGAAGAGATCTAGGATCCAGCCATCGGTCTCTTTCGCCGAAATCACGAAGAACCGTGTACTACTCGGCCTGATTGACAGGGGAAATCCGGAGGGCAGGATCCCCAGAAACAAGTGGAAGGCAGTGGAGTCCCACCTTTCCCTCATTTGCCCGCGCATGGTACGAGAGAAGCCAGGCACCTCGCCCTGCTGCATGGACGCGGGCTGGTACCAGGGCAGCGTCAAGGTGGTGGCCTGTGACAGTCAGCGGTCAGCTGACATGTATAAACAGGCGACAAGCAAGCTCGGCGAGGTATACGAAGGGGAGAACATCGTTGCGCTTGACTGGTGCGATGTCCCCAGTAGACCCCAAGCCAGGATCTGCCTTCCAGCAACGATCAAGGCGCCGGAGGACATCCTCTTCATGGTGCAAGAATGCAACCCGCACCTCCCCACGAAGGACTGGAAAGTCGTCAAGGTGGAGGAGCATGAAGGGGATGTCAACCAGGCGGTTTTAGTCCTGAACAAGGAGTCAGTTGCTCCTATCGAGACTGCTCGAGGAGTGCTGAACTTCGGGTTCAGTGCGATACACATCAAGGTGTATAAGGGCGACTCCAACGCCGCTAGCAGCTCTGCCGGCAACCCAGCCGAGCAGGTGCTTGCTGAGGAGTTGGAGGCACCTGGTGGGCCGGAGGACGGCTACTCCACCGATTCGTCGCTAAGCAGAGAGATGTGAGCGCTCGGACCGGCAATCGAGGACGTAGACCTCAGCGACGCAGAGGAGGCCGACGTCACTGTGGTGGAGGTTGAAGCTGTAGATGTCACTAAGACTTCTACAAATAAACCTTCACCACAGTAAAGCATCGTCTGCTGCACTTCTGCTTCGCCTGACCGAAGGCGGAGCCGACCTAGTCCTCGTACAGGAACCTTGGGTAGTAGGAGGCAAGGTTGCTGGACTAGGAACAAAGGAATACAAGCTTATGCTTGACCCCAAAGAAGGTAAAATTCGAACCTGCATATTAGCCAAAAGGCATCTTAGTATATTTCTACTTCGCAATTACAGCAACGGAGACAACACCGCAGTAAGCCTGGAGCTGCAAAGTGGCTCTATAAGGGTTCTATCGGCCTACTTGGCCTTTAAGAAGGAAAACCCCCCAGATGCGCTGGTCAGAGGACTGGCAGAGGAATGCGAAAAGCTCAAGAACGGATTGGTAATAGGCTGTGACGCCAACGCCCATCACACCCAGTGGTGTTGACCAAACAACAACGACAGAGGTGAGTCTCTTTTTGATTTTATTCTAAATTCGAACCTATTCTTATGCAATAGGGGCAATGTCCCTACTTTCATAACTAAAGCTTGCCAAACGATCATAGATCTAACCTTGGTATCAGATTCACTCGTAGGCGCAGTCAAAAACTGGGCAGTCTCTGCGAGCACTCCTTTTCGGACCATAGATTCATAGAAACTGTATTGTCCCTTGATTCGCCCTTGCCGGTCAGCTTCGCTAACCCCAGCCGAGCCGACTGGCACAGGTACAAAGAAGTTCTGACAAATATCCTCCCCATGGAGGAGCTGGACGAAACAGTATACAAATTCACAGAGGCATGCAACACTGCCTTCAATGTGGCATGCCCCACAGAGAAACCAAGAGGAAGGAAAAAACACCCCTGGTGGACCCAACAACTATCCATCCTCAAAACCAACTGCAGATGCCTGTTTAACAGAGCAAAGGCGGGAAATGAGGACACCAATTGGCTGAACTACAAGTATGAACTAGCCTCCTACAAAAAGGCCATTAGAAGAGCAAATCGAACGGCATGGCAGACCTTCTGCTCTGACATAGAAAAAACAACTGATGCCGCAAGGCTTAGGAAAATACTCTCTAAGACAGCCGCGCCTTTGGGCTATCTTCAAAAAGCAAATGGATCATGGTCAGACTCCAGTAAAGAGTAGTTGGACCTGCTCCTAGACGCTCACTTCCCGGGGAGCCAACAAGCAGGTCATCCTCCTGAAAGTATAGCAGGAGAGGGAATCGAATTAGATCCACTCCTATCAGACCGCAACATGAAATGGTCCATTCATAGTTTCAAACCATACAAATCGCCGGGACCGGACGGGATCACATCCAACAAGCAGGACAAATAGCCATAAACTGGTTGAAAGAAAACTTCCAATCCATCCTGGCGGTAGGAGAACTACCAACAGCATGGCAAGAAACAAAGGTGGTTTTCATTCCCAAGGCAGGGAAGGCCACTCACACCACAGCAAAGGATTTTAGGCCAATAAGCCTAACATCATTCCTGCTTAAGAGCTTTGAAAGAATGATAAGCCTACACATAAGGGCCACCGTAGACCCGACACAAATATCAGAAGCACAGCACGCTTACACCAAAGGTAAGTCAACCGAATCGGCGCTACACTCGGTGGTAAGCAGCATCGAGAAATCACTCAACATCAAGGAATACACACTGATCGCCTTCCTGGATATAGAGGGAGCCTTCAATAACGTGCGCGCCACTGCTGTAACAGAATCTCTCACAGAACTAGGGGTTGAGCCGCCAATGGTGAGGCTAATCCATAAATTGCTGATAAACAGAATGGTCACAGCCACACAAGGGACCTCAACCCAGACTAGACTAGTGAACAGAGGCACCCCGCAAGGAGGTGTACTATCACCCCTTTTGTGCAATATCGCAGTAAATAAACTACTGCGGATTCTGGAGGGTGGAGGTTGTAAGGTCGTGGCATACGCAGACGACGTCGCCATCATCTTTAATGGAAAATATCCACAAACACTTGGTGAACGGACTCGGGGTAAATCCCTCGAAAACAGAACTTGTTCTATTTACAAATAGGTACAAAATTCCACAACTTAACCCACCCATTTTAAACAATTGTAATCTCTCTTTTAGGGATCACGCCAGGTACTTGGGGTTAGTACTAGATAAACGCCTCAAATGGGGCTTAAACAACCAAGAGAGAACCAAAAAAGCGACCATTGCACTTTACTCTTGTAAGAATGCAATAGGGCTAAGATGGGGCATGTCCCCAAGAATAGTTAACTGGATATACACAGCGGTAGTCAAGCCAATCCTACTGTACGGAGTGGCTCTGTGGTGGACCGCCTTGCACGAACAATGCATACTGACTCCTCTAAACAAAGTACAGCGAATGGCGGCGTTGTGTATTAGTGGAGCCCTTCGAACCACCCCGAATGAAGCGCTGAATGCGATCTTGAAACTCCCTAGCCTGAACTTAGCAGGCATGGAAAGGGCTAAATCGGCAGCTATTCGAATGAGGGACACAGGGCAGTGGAAACCCCAATTTTATGGCCATGCTAAAATTCTCCAGCATGATAAATCGATTCCGAAGATCACGGATCTATGCAAATCCATTGAATATAGTCACACACCCTTTAAGGCCCTGATTCCTGATAGAGAGGAATGGGAACAGGGCCGACCGGGCACGACGGACGCTATCTGTTTCTATACAGATGGCTCCAAATTAGAAGGACACGTTGGCGGAGGTGTATACTCCGAACAATTAGATATCAGGAAGTCATTCAGGCTCCCGGACCACTGTAGCGTCTTTCAGGCGGAGGTCCACGCTATAAAAGAAGCACTAACCTGTTTAGGGAACTTTAGCCTCCAGAGAGGACACCTAAACATATATAGTGACAGCCAAGCGGCTATTAAGTCGATCTACTCGACAAACACCAACTCCCGTACAATAGCAGACTGTCGCAGATCTCTCCACGAGATGTTAAATCAGTTTACTATCAGCCTAATATGGGTTCCGGGTCACCGGGACATCGTAGGCAACTGCATAGCTGACGAATTAGCCAGGCAGGGCACCACCAAGCCTCTCCTTCCAGGAGAGGAAAATGTCGGTATGCCCATGGCTACTTGCAAGCTAAACATAAAAAACCACTTCAACACACTAGCCAACACCCATTGGCAAAACGCACCACAGTGTCGCATCTCTCACCAGACATGGCCTGTGATAAACAACAAAAAAACCTTGGAGTTACTCAAACTCAGTCGCACAGAGTGTGGCATGTTGATTCGAGCTCTTACAGGCCACTGGCTTGTTGGCGCACATACCGGCCGGCTAAAAGCCCCGCAAAATGATTTCTGCAGAAGCTGTAGGGATGAGGAAGAAGTGGAAACGGTAGAACACCTTCTCTGTTTCTGCCCAGCCCTATGCAGACTCAGACTGAAACACTTAAGAAGCCCCTTCATCGACGATCTTACCGAAATATCGGAGATTAATCTCAAAAACCTAAGTGCCTTTATTAAATCTTCCAGGTGGAAGACATGCTGATCAGCTTAACACAGGCTGAAACTACTAGAAACGGGACCCTAGAGAAGGAAAAAAACGAGATCATGCGGTATCACAATGGACCCATTGAGGTCTAAGCCGCCCTAACCTAACCCTAACCTAACGGTAGTTGCGACCACGATAGAGTGCAAGGACTTGGAAAGATTTTGGGAATTGGAGGAAGAAAGTAAGGAGGATTCGGAGTCCGAAATATGTGAATAAAATTTCACGAAAACAACACACATAGACTCTTCAGGACGATATGTTGTGAATATGCCCTTTAAGGAAGAGCAAACCTTAGGGGAATCTGAAGGCCAAGCCATGGCAAGATTTTTAAATCTAGAGCAACAACTAAAAACAACTAAATAAAACCTTAAAGAACAGAATACATGACTTTTGGGCATATGGTTGAGGTAAACTCAGGAGGTAAATATTATTTACCACATCAAGCCGTAATTTGAAATGCGAGCTTACCCACAAAATTAAGGGTTGTTTTTGATGCGTCGGCAAAAACAACTAATAATAAATGTCGACATCATTTTAAAATGGCGCAGATGGCAGTATGTAGTTTCAGCGGATATTGAAAAAATGTACCGTCAAATAAATATAGCAGAAAGCGATCAAGAATTTTTGCATGTCTTGTGGAGAGATTATCCAAAAAATAAAATCAAAGACTATAAATTAACTACAGTTACCTATCGTACTGCGTCGGCTCCGTATTTAGCTAAAAGAGTGCTAGCGGATATAGCAGATAAATGTAAAGTTCCACTAACCAGTGGAATTATAAAAAATGTTTTCTATATGGATGATTTAATGACAGGATCAAACAGCATTAAAGAATCCAAAGAAATCGTTAAATTCATTGGAGCTAAAAAAAGTAGGGATGAATTTGAGGAAATGCTGGACATTAAGCATTAAAGAGAAGGAGTCCGTAAAGGCTTTAGGGCTTCAATGGGAACCTTTAAAGGATGAATTTAAGTTTTGCGTTAAATTTACTATCAGTAAAAAAATTAATAAAAGGCTAGTATTGTCGAACCTAGCAAAAATAAACGATCCATTAGGATGGCTATAACCGGTTACTATTGACGGAAAATTATTTATGCGAAAACTTTGGTTAGAGTAAATAAATGGGATCAAGAACTAGATGTGAATGAAGAAAATTTAAAATTTTTGGAAGACAAATAAAACAAGGAAGAACGCTATAGTCGAGTACCTCGACTATCAGATACCCGTTACTCAGCTAAATGGAGATATGCAAGCAGCAAAGCGAGATTAAAATGCGCCACCTACCGGCGGTAGACAGATTTAAGCGTTATAGGCGTTAGAGTGGGCGTGGCAAATTTATTTTTGGATAAATCGATAGGTATTGACGACACCAATACATTTCAGTTAAAATTTTTTATGTAGCATGCAAATTGTGGGCGTCACAGGTTTTCGCGGTTTGTGGGCGTTTAAGTGGGCGTGGCAAACTTTTTTTTAGGTCAATCGATAGGTATTGATGAGAACAATACATTTCAGTTAAAATTTTTTATCTAGCATCAAAACTGTTGGAGTTACAGTTTTGGGCGGTTTGTGGGCGTTAGAGTGGGCGTGGCAGTCTACTGAAACAAACTTGCGCTGCGTAAGAAGCTCAGGAATCTGTACGCCAAATCTCAATAGCCTAGCTCTCATAGTTTCCGAGATCTCAGCGTTCATCCGGACAGACAGACGGACAGACGGACAGACGGACAGACGGACAGACGGACAGACGGACAGACGGACAGACGGACAGACGGACATGGCTAGATCGACTCGGCTAGTGATCCTGATCAAGAATATATATACTTTATGGGGTCGGAAACGCTTCCTTCTGCCTGTTACATACTTTCCGACGAATCTAGTATACCCTTTTACTCTACGAGTAACGGGTATAATTAATTTTTCAGTTCAGTTTCATGGTTATGCAGATGCTTCTGAAAAAGCGTACGCGGCAGTTGTTTTCACAAATCGGTCACGTTAATAGCTAGTAAAAGTAAAGTAAGTCCTAAGAAAAATAGAAAGACTATTCCTAAGTTATAGCTTTAAGTAAATTAATGCAGAGAACAAAGAAATCCATTTCTGACATAGCAGAAAGTTTTGCATGGAGTGATTCCACCATTACACTAGCTGGGATACGTAATAGGAACTGCAAAGATAAATTTATTAGACGTAAAACTGATGATATTAATAAACTAATGGATACGTGAAGTCAAAAGATAGCCCGGCAGACATTGCCTCCAGAGGTATTTGTGTCACCGAATTAAAAGATTGCTCAATTTAGTGGAATGGGCCAAAATGGCTTTCGATGTCTAAAGACCATTGGCCAAAGATTCAATTGGAACAAAAAGAAGAAATAGTTGTTAGTACCGTGATCACGAGTACAGAAAACAACACATCTAAATAACTTGAAAGATATTCAAGTTTTCAAAAATTAGAGCGGATTATAGCTTTGGTATTAAGATTTATTGGTATTAAAGTTAAAAAGGATTCATATTCAACTACCCATGGTCACACCTTAAAGTATCATGCCTAACGAAATACTGAATTACCTCCTCTCCGACACGGCCATCCTGACATATACACGTCCTCGTGTCTATAACAAACATCTGAATTTCATTCCAATTTATAATTTTTATTGAATGCTTCCGAAGAACTTAACCACATAATCTCAAATCCATATAATGTTCATTAACATAACTTAACTTCTATTTTTAACATATAGGCTATTTTACCATACCTCTGTTATATTCTCTTTTGTTTCATATACATTTCCAACCAAGAGGTCAATAAAACATTTTCAAATTACACATTAATCAGTTTAAATCGTTAATTCGTAAACCAAAATACATAACAAGACTTTTACCAGCCAGCTTTTAAATTCTTCGCCACACATTGTAATCACACAATTTCAAACAAATTAAATTGTCCATCGCCCAAAAACATGGCTTTACAAATTCATCAACCACATAACTCGTCTCAACAGCCGTCAACAGATTCTTCAGTGTACTCATGACGCTTTCAACTTGACCGTTGGCTCGACTTGCGCCCGTTCCAATTAGATGTAATTGTATTTTTTGGCTAGATCAAAATTGCACAAACTTTGTGCCCGTGAAGCTGCGCCCCTGATCCGCAATGAAACGTGTTGGCACGCCAAAAATGGCAATCGAAGATTACATTGCGTTTATACAAGTATGAGCATCCAAGGAAAAGGTGCGAAATAGATAAATGTTTTTTGTAAAAGCGTCGATTTGTACAATAATATATTCCTTACGATCACTTTTTCTGCCCAATTTTCCCGATATATCTATGTGAACAATGTGCCAATGAATGCTTGTTTTTGGAATTGGGTGTAATTCCATTTCAGGTTTTCCTGACGTACCCTTAAAAACTCTGCATGTTATGCAGTTCTCCACAAATCATCGAACATATTTTGCCATACCTGCAAACCAGTAATGATCGTACACTTAATCCAGTGTTTTCTCCCAACCTAGATGCATGAAAGACTCATGTACCTAATTTATAACTGACCAGCGAAAAGTACGAGGCACTACAGGTAAACAACGAGTTCTTGAATTCCTCTGAATCTTTCTATACCAGACATTTGATTTAATTTCATAAGTGGCAACTATTGCCAATGGTAAATCGTCATTCCTCAACTTAGTTATGATTTCTGATATTTCTGGATCTTTTTGTTATTCCACCAGTATCCATATTTCTGTTAAGTCAATTCGTTTTTCTTTTTTTTGAATTGGAACTGACACATCGGGTTCTTCTTATTCTTTAGACATAGGTTCCTAGATAAAAAGTCCACGTGTGCCATACGTTTACCTTCTCTGTATTTAATTTCGAAGTCAAATGTTTGTAGAAACTCCCACCAACGAGAGGATTTGATTGAATTACAGTCAGTAAAAATCACGAATTTTCTCCCATGCAGATAGTGACGGAAATGTTTTACTGCATTCACGACAGCCAACGTTTCCAATTCATATGGTTTATATCTGGACTCACAAGGGCAAGTTGCTCTGCTAAAGTATTCAACCACATGGGGCTTAGAGTTAATGCGGTGCAAAAGGATGGCACTATACCCGATAGAGCGGGTGTCGGTCATGTTTGTTCATGTTGTGTTTGCCAATCAAAACTATTCTTTTCAGATGTGAGAAAATATAAAGGCTTCATCAGTTGAGAAAAACCCGGAATGAACTGACGAAAATGTGACAGCAACCCACTGAATTGCCTTAGAGAAGCAACTGACTTCGGAGGAGGCAACGCCACTAGTGATTCTATTTTGTTAAGATTTGGACGTATCTCCCCTGCTTGTATCTCATAGCCAAGGTAGCGAACTGTAGTTTTCAAGAAAAAGCACTTTGAAATGTTAAAAGAGAATCCTGCCTTCACTGAAACTCGTACAACGTACAAGTTTCAAATGCTCATACGCTTCTTCCTCCGTTTCTAAAACAATTAATATATCGTCCATATAAACAATTACAAACGAATGAGCAAGACTGCCGAGTGTCTTTAATACAGCTCTCCGAAACACTGAAGGTGCGCTTTTTAATCCAAAAGTCATCGCAAGAAATTCGTACTGCTCATCAGGAGTAACAAAAGCAGTATATTCGATTGATTCAGGGTGCACTGAAATCTGGTAATACCCGCTAGCCATGTCAAGAGAAGTGAAACACTAAGCTCCCCTAAGTCTAGCTATTTGATCTGATTATAACGGTAATGGAAATTTATCAGCTACGGTATTTTTATTTAATTCTCTTTATTCAACACAAAGTCTTGCTGAGCCGTTTTTCTTCTTTATTAATAATGCAGGACTCGCAAATGGTGAGTTACTAGGCCTGATAACTTTATATTCGATGAATTCTTTAATTTTAGCACGTACTAAGTCCCGTTCGCTTGGACTAAACCTGTATGGTCGCCTTTGCACAGTCTTAGTCGATTTAATTAAACGAATGCGCATTTCCCCAGTACTCATATGCGTTGCGGAGTGCCTTCGATAAAAGCCTTAGAATGTTGCCTAAGCAATAATATTAACATTTCTTTTTCATTTTCGACCATTTCAGTTTCAATCGTATCAATATTAGTAGGTTGAGCGGTTGCACAAATGTTTACAACTTTAGTTTGAACAATTTTAAAATTATTGTAGGAGACTTCTACTGAAAACCCTTGAGCCAATATTTCTCTGCCGATTACAATATTATTTTTCATACTACTGCTACTACTTACTATATGAAACAAAACAAGAAAAAACGCTATAGTCGAGTACCTCGACTATCAGATACCCGTTACTCAGCTAAAGGGACCAAAGGGAAATGGAGATAAGCAAGCAGCAAAGCGAGATTAAAGTACGCCACCTAGCGGCGGTAGACAGATTTAAGCGTTATGGGCGTAAAACTGGGCGTTTTTGGATCATTATATAGGTATTTGTATCTAGCATGAAAATTGTGGGCCTCACAGGTTTGGGCGGTTTGTGGGCATTATAGTGGGCGTTGCAAACTTTTTTTTTGGGTCAATCGATAGGTATTGATGAGAACAATACAATTCAGTTAAAATTTTTTATCCAGCATGAAAATTGTGGGCGTCACAGGCTTGGGCGGTTTGTGGGCGTTTAAGTGGGCGTGGCAAACTTTTTGTGGTCAATCGATAGGTATAGATGAGAACAATACAATTCAGTTAAAATTTGTATTTTAGCATAAAAACTGTAGGAGCCACAGTTTTGGGCGGTTTGTGGGCGTGGAACTCTGCTTAAACAAACTTGCTCGGCGTAAGAAGCTCAGGAATCTGCACGCCAAATATCAATAGCCTAGCTTGTATGGTTTCCGAGATCTCAGCGTTCATCCTGACAGATAGACGGACAGACAGACATGGCTAGATCGACTCGGCTAGTGATCCTGATGAAGAATATATATACTTTATGGGGTCGGAAACGCTTCCTTCTGCCTGTTACATACTTTTCGACGAATCTAGTTTACCCTTTTACTCTACGAGTAACGGGTATAGCAACCAAAGAATTGCCATCAATCATAAGGTTTGATTCAACTTATGCGGTACTGTACGAGGGTGGTCCGATAAGTATTTAGCCTCCGAAAAAGAACCCAAAATTTTGGAAAAGTGGCGATTTATTTCCCAAAATAATCTCCTTTTCGCTCGATTAACTTGACCCAGCGATGCTCCAACTTCTTTAACCCGTCTTAAAAATACGTTTTCTCGAGGTCTGCAAAATAGGGCGGCGACGACCTCCTCATTCGACGCCAATTTCTGTCCAGCGAGTGACTTTTTCAAGTTTGGAAACAAAAAGAAGTCACACGGGGCCAAATCTGGAGAATATGGTGGATGGGGTAGCAGTTTGTAGCCCAATTCGACCAGTTTGGCCTTGGCGAGGGCAGAAGTGTGAGCCGGAGCGTTGTCATGATGGAAGAGCACTTTTTTCTTCGCCAAATGGGGCCGTATTTTCTGCAATTCTGCGGCGAAGCGGCCCAATAATTCGGCATAGTACAGCCCTGTGACCGTTTTGCTATTCTCCAGGTAGTCGATGTAGATCACACCTTGTGAGTCCCAAAAAACGGTGGCCATCACCTTTCCGGCCGATGGGACAGTCTTCGCCTTCTTCGGAGCAGGTTCGCTGGGTGAAGTCCACGGTTTCGACTTTTCCTTGGTCTCTGGTGTGTACCAGTGGATCCATGTTTCCTCGACGGTCACGAAACGACGCAGAAACTATATCGGATTGCGCTTAAACAACGTCAAACACTGCTCTGAAGTGGTCTCACGGTCGCGTATTTTGTCCGGAGTGAGCAAACGCGGCACCCATCGCGACGACAGCTTTCTCATGCCCAAAATTTCATGCAGGATATGCCCCACGCGGTCTTTTGACACCTGGGCGAGACTCATCAAAAACCGGCGTGCGACAACAATGAAACTCTTTAAACCAAATTTTGACGGTCGTCATCGAAGGAGAACAGTCACCGTACACAGCATCCAAGCACTCTTTGATTTCGCTGCCCTTTCCCTTCCAAAAACAAGAATCGAATCACAGACCGATATTGCACTTTCTCCATTTTTCTAAAACTCCGAGGACACGTCCGATTCCACACGCAGTCAAAACAAAACTACGACTCCGATTCGGCTGAAATTTCGACAGTAGCCGTCTACGAGAATGTACTAAACGATAGAAAATTTCTCTTGCGATAGTGACGCCATCGGGCGGTAAGGCTAAGTACTTATCGGACTGCCCTCGTAAGTATTGGCATTACCTATCCCCTTTAAAGAAATAACGCTATGAATCCTCTTAACAACTAACTTAGTAGAAACGCTTTCCTTAATTTATGAGCACTCAGCTCCCGAATCAAAGGTATTTAGAAACCTCTCACCATTGACCAGCATACTCGATTTAGGCTCCACTATAGCGCATAGCTCCACTCTTTTTTCCGTTCTTACTCCCAATCTGGTATTCTGCACTTTTTGACAATTAGTGGCTCCTGACATCTGTAGCAAGTTACGTTTGTCCTTCCATGACACGAGGCTGCCCTGACCGCCTTTCCAGTTGCCGAAACCTGGGATCCAGATCTACAGTCTTGCTTTTTGTGGCCTAGTTTTCCACACCGGTAACATTTGATTTCTCCAGTCTTAGCTCGCTTCGCCTCTGGTTCCCAGTTTGGTGCATAAGGGCGCTCTTTTAGCGCTGAGAATACTTGCAGCTCCGCTTGCAGTTCACGTCGATTGTTTACATGCGTTGTGTGTATCATTCGCTGTAAACGCCGGTCGAAATTAGCCATGTGCCCAAGAACCAACGCGATGAAAGTTTGTTTAGAATTCAAATAACGCAATTTTGTGCATAGTGACGTCACATTGCGACTTGCAAAAACAGGCAGGCCCTCACTGTTGTTTGGACGACTATTAAGAAGATTTAAAATGACGGCGGCTGGCGTCTCAGAAGTCTCGTATCGCTGCTCAAACAATTGCCGGAACTGTTGCCAAGTTATTCCTGGGTAGCATATTTGAGACAACCATTGCGCCGCTGTGCCTTCCAAAGTTTTACTTAACGCCAATATAAGAGCGCTGTCACTTAATGGTTTTTCTCGTAAGATGATGTCGACCGTAGCGCACCACTGCGTGGCACCCACGCCAGCAACGTCCGGATTATATTTCGGCAGGCAAATCTCGGTAGTCTGTTGCAACTCACTCGCCGACATCTTTAGCTTCTTAACCAGTTCCAGAAAGTTCCGGTTTTGTTGTTCTAACAGCGCGAAGACATCCCTCGAAGTTATTTGGTTAGGGCCGAATCCCACTTCTAATGTCGGAAAATTGGAGCCTTCTCCATCCAAGTTCTCATTAGTCGCTTGATCGATTGCTTGTTGTTGTTCCATATTGTGTTCTGGCTGATGCAGCTAGTCTTCGTTGCCTTTGTTGCTCATAATAATTAAACTTTTAGCAGTCCTCAATTGTACACCACGTTATAGCTCAAGACGAAAAGAATGGGAGAGCGACCAGACCTAGCAACGCAACGAGGCCACACAAAACCTTAGTTCACACAAAACCCATCATACCAGAACTGGTGTGTACCAGTTCTACCCATGGTCACACCTTAAAGTATCATGCCTAACGAAAGACTGAATTACCTCCTCTTCGACACATACAATAATTTAAAATATGACAGAAGTTCTTAAATAAAGTTATTATGTTTATAATGAGTCGATTAATTTCTTTATGATAACTAAACAACTTAACTCATTGAGTGAAGAAGGTAATAGAGTGTAGGCAGCAATCTAAAGTCTGTTAATTGTCATTAATCATGGTAGATTAAACACAAACATCCTTAAGCCAATTCAATTACAAAATGATATCTCTTCCAAAATTCAAGGTAGTCTTTCCGAAACATTAGTTCTTCCAGGGAAAAGGACAGGTACAGGGCTTAAGGAGGTCTATACGCTATTAACAGCTAGGGGATTAATTATAAATGCTAAAATTTTTCTGTTTAGTAGATATCCATCTATGCTATTTAAAATTATCCCTTTACCAATACAGAATGAAGGCAGAATGATTATGGTTAATATTACTTCAGAATATTTAATTTATAATTTTGAAATCGGTTCTTATCATATAATGTCCGAATCAACTTTAAGTCAAAGTCAAAGATGGCAGCAAAATAAGAGAATATGCCAGGCAATTCTGGCAACTCTAGTGAAGTACAACCACTTAAGCCAAATAGAGTTTCAAACTGTATATACAAAATAGTAATAGATTCTTCATCTTATTGGACAGAGCTAGAAAAGAAAAGTAGTTGGCTGTTTAAGGTTTCTATTAATTCCAAGATAAGATTAAGATAAGAGTACAGTGTACGAACACAAATTCAGGTACTTGATTTGCCAACGCAAGGAATTCTAAGTATTGCGTCAGATTGTGCTGCTAGAACGGATGATAGGATTTGGATTGCTCATCATAAAATTCAATCTGAAAGGGAAGAAGTATTGTCATCATCGTATGTAGAAGATATTGATCAAATACCAAAGGTTGTTTGGGATCCATTGAATTTGAACTCTATTAATCGTACTGTTGAGATTGCACTCATAAATAAAGAAATTAAATATTTAAAAGATATTAATGGATTTGCATTTTCATCACATTTCCTGACATGCTTCTTTAAGACTCGGATTAATAATAACAATAATCATGGTATTATATGCCATAAGAAAATTTGATACAAGGCAACGATTGCAAGCCATTACTTTGCAAGGTGTCTTATAATAAGTTAAAAGCAAATAAATAAATAAATCGAATTAAAAAACAAGGAAGAACGCTATAGTCGAGTACCTCGACTATCAGATACCCGTTACTCAGCTATATGGAGATATGCAAGCAGCAAAGCGAGATTAAAATGCGCCACCCACCGGTGGTATACAGATTTAAGCGTTATGGGCGTTAGAGTGGGCGTGGCAAATTTTTTTTGGATCAATCGATAGGTATCGACGATACCAATACATTTCAGTTTAAATTTTTTATCTAGCATGAAAATTGTGGGCGTCACAGGTTTTCGCGGTTTGTGGGCGTTAAAGTGGGCGTGGCAAACTTTTTTTTGGGTCAATCGATAGGTATTGATGAGAACAATACATTTCAGTTAAAATTTTTATTCTAGCATCAAAACTGTAGGAGCCACAGTTTTGGGCGGCTTGTGGGCGTTAGAGTGGGCGTGGCACTGTGCCGAAACAAACTTGCGCTGCGTAAGAAGCTCAGGAATCTGCACGCCAAATCTCAATAGCCTAGCTCCCATAGTTTCCGAGATCTCAGCGTTCATCCGGACGGACAGACAGACGGACAGACGGACAGACGGACATGGCTAGATCGACTCGGCTAGTGATCCTGATGAAGAATATATATACTGTATGGGGTCGCAAACGCTTCCTTCTGCCTGTTACATACTTTCCGACGAATCTAGTATACCCTTTTACTCTACGAGTAACGGGTATAAAAATACAGTCCACTAATTTTATGTTTGCATTGTTAACGAAAAGAATTTACAAGAAGAACACTAATTGTCATAAATGTAGAGAAAGGCTTCCATTGCTTCCGTAAATTTATTTATTGATTATTTATAGTTTATTCTTCGATTGATACACTTCATTGATACAGATTATATACTTAAGTTGACACATTAATTATTACTGAGACACACGCGACCTTCCTCTGCTGATGCTCAATCTCTACTCTCTTGCGCATTTTTCACGCTTTTTAACACTACCGAAAAATGTTACGGAACAGAACAACTGATCTGTTTTTAATAGGGCTGCCAATCCTACATTCGGCTATTCTGACAATTCATTCGACCCGAATGAGGATGACCACAACTTCATATATTCAGCGACAGTGTTCGTTTTATTTGGACCTTCATCATCTCCTACTTTTTCGACAAGGTATCGACCATGTCTCAACTTACGAGTAACGGCGTAAGGCCCTAAGAACTTCTTTTTCAACTTCAATCCTGCACCAAACTGTGTTCTTTTAATAGCTACTAAATCTCCGAGCTTGTACTCAGACTCTGGCTTCCTTGATTTGTTGAATGACTTGCGATTCTCGTCCTGAATCTTTGCGATGTTCTCCTTAGCTTCCACTCGAATCTTCTCCTTCTCTTCCTGCAACTCATTTAAGAAATCTTCCTCTAATAGCTTGACTAACTCCTTATCGTACTTGGTCTTCATATTGATCCCAGTAAGGATCTTAAATGGAGCTATCTTTGTACTTCTAAGAGGAGATGAATTTACAAACTGTTGAACCCTGCCTACATGCTTATACCAAGTTTTCGGGTCTTCCGTACAAAGTTTCGTCAATATAATGATGACAATCCTGTAGATACGCTCCACTTGACCGTTGCCACGTGGCACTCCTGTGGCTACCAACATATGCTGGATATTGTTAACCTTACAGTACTCCTGAAAAGCATTGGCTGTGAATGCCGTTCCACGATCCGTGATTATCCGACTTGGATTGCCGAAAACATCAGACTGCCTTTCCATTCCATACTCTTAGTGGGGTAAAGCCACACAAATTTAGAGAAAGCGTCAACCACTACCAAAAGATGATTGTATTGTTTTTTTGTCATATCCATGGGGCCAATGTGGTCAATATGATGGGTCTGTAACGGTTCGTCTGCCTTGTTTATCGGGTTTAAGAAACCCTCTTTTTTCCCATACTTAGCCTCGCCAACTATGCACTCTACACAGGACTTCACGATAGTTTGAGCCTTCCTCTCTAAATCTGGAATGTAATAATCGCGCTGAACCAAGTCAATTGTCCTTTTCATGCCAAAATGTCCTTGTCGGTGAGCTATGTTGATTATTTCGTTCTCCATTGCTGAAGGGATTACTATGAGCTCTTTTATAGGATTCTTGTGAAGAACTTCGTGCTTCAGATAGAAGTCGTCGTAGGTATGTGTTTCCAGGACCTTACAAATGGCTTTTATCCATTCATCCTGACGTTGAGCCTGTTGAATTCGATGTCTGACTGACTCTTGAAGCAACAAGGTATGTACGCGGCTTAAGGCGTCGACATGTTTCATCTTTGTGCCTGGACGATGCTCTATTATGTACTCAAAGTCTTGTAAAAACATGGCCCAACGAGATACTTTCACTGGGACATCATTCTTCCGCATGGTCATAGCAAACGCATTGCAGTCGGTGACGATCTTAATCTTTCTTCCCAGCAAGTAGATTCTCCACTTCTTTAGAGCCTGTACTATAGCGAGTACCTCTAGCTCATAAGAAGGATATTTCTCTTCGGCATCTGTTGTCTTGCGGCTCATGTACTCTACTGGGTGAAATTCTTGATCAGCTGAATCCTTTTGAAGAAGGACTGCTCCATATCCGTACATGCTTGCATCACAGTGGACTTCTGCAGCACTCTTTTGATCGAATAACTTCAGAACAGGCGAACTAGACAAGGATAATTTTAATTGATTAAACGATGCTAGCTCTTCCTCGCCCATCTTAAAGGAAGTGTTCTTTCTAAGCAAGTTCGACAAAGGTCTGGCAATGATAGCGAAGTCTTTCACAAACCTTCGGAAATAGGATGTTAGGCCAAGATACCGTTGAACTCCTTTTTTGTCTCGAGGGACGGGGAAGTTTTCGACTGCACAAGTCTTCTCTGCTGATGGTTGGATAGTTGCGTTTTCGACAATATAGCCAAGGAATTGGACCCTCTTCTGTAAGACCTGGCACTTTTCCCACTTTATACGCAGACCTGAACACATTGCGACATCTAAAACTTTCTTTAATTTCTCTAATCATTCCCGTTCGTCCTTTGATAAAATAATCAAATCATCCATGTACAGGACAAGGGTACCGTCTTCTATTAATGGCCTGAGCTCTGCAAAAATGTATCGCATAAACACTGCAGGAGAATTGGAAATTCCGAATGGTACGAAGCAGAATTCGTATTGACCACTTTGGGTGACGAACGCGGTGTATTTGCGAGAGCTTTCCTGCACGGGGACATGGAAAAATCCGTTTGATAAGTCCAGCGTTGTAAATACTTTCCCCTTCTGAAGCTTATGTAAAACATCGTCGATCAAGGACATAGGGAAGTTGTCGCGAATAATCTTCTGGTTCAATTTGCGGTAGTCGCAACAGAGTCTTTTAGTGCCATCTTTTTTAGCAACCAACACTATGGGTGAGGCGTATTCGGAAACACTTTGACGAATGATTCCTTCCTTAAGCCAATCCCTGATCTGCTGGTCGACTTTCTCAGTTTCCTCGTACGGTAAGCGCCTAGGTCTCTGATAAACTGGGACTTCATCGGTGAGGAGTATTTTCATTTCTACTGGGCTTGACTCTGGCTTTAATGGCTTGTAACTTTGAACTAACCCATCCACTGCTGATCTTATGTCGTTGCTCAAGTGAAGCAGATATAGATCTGGCATGAAATTGTCTTCAATGAAATTAGATGCCATTAGCTGATGAAAAGTTTCTGTCAAGTCTGAAATGCCAGTGGAAGACGCATCTACAGTCAAATTTTGATTGTCACTATAATGAGTGAGATTTATGTCATGGCTTGGACTAATTTCATCTGATCTGCTGGATGAACTGCGTGGAAAACGACTCCGTTTGCTCCAATTGTTGCGGTTACTGTATTAAGGACATCGCTACCGATCACACCTTCATAAAGGGTATCCTTGTCGCGCACTACATGAAAGCACAAATTAACGTCAGCGTCATCTAACTTCGTCTCAACTGTGAACGAACCCAGAGTGTATATCTTCTTGCCACCTATTCCAATTAGCTCCTTAATATCAGGTTTGAGAATGTCGGGGTGGATGCGAGTGTAAATGGTACAAATATCGCTGCCAGAATCGAATAACGCCGTAATCTGTTCCCTACCAATGTTTATGTTTTTAAACGCTCTGTTAAAAGTTAACTGTGACAGCTGCTGAATGTTTGACTTTTCATTTTTCACTTCCTTACGAGCTTCTTGGTACCGCATTGATTTGCCTTGTGACCAAACTGATTGCATTTGAAACATTTTATACCTACTTCCTTACAATCCTTTGCAATATGATTGTTGCCACCACACTTAAAGCAACGTCTGCCATCTTGGTTAGTTTTAACTAAAGAACTGTCAAACTTCGGCTTTGGCTTAAACCCCTGACTCGCGCAAATCTTCTCGTAAACCTTAAGCTTCTCACGAAACCCCTTAAGATTGGACGCCTGGTACAAACAACTTTTATTTTGCTTCGAGTCTGGTATACCCTCCACTATGTATTCTATAATACTTTCTTCGTCCAACTTCGACTGATTTGCCAATGCAGTCATACTGTAGAAGTATTCTATCAGACTCTCTTTCTGGTTTTTCTTCCTGTTTTCGAGCATCTTGTGAACCTGTTTTGCTGTAAGCTTTTCTCCAAATTCATTTTTTAAAGCTTCTTTTAGTGCTTCCCAATCATTTATTCCTGGTTGGCTGCCCAAGAATAATTTTGCAGCTCCCTTTACCAACTGTCTGCCGTAAATGAATTTTTGAAGATCAGTCCACCCAACTGTAATAGAATTAAGCTCGAAATCTGCAAGCCACTCATCAATATCCGGAGAACTATTTCCAGTGAATGCAGAAAGCGAATCCTCAATATCTCTCAGAGTGAAAGTCATGGCTAAGGGTGGAGAATCAGAAGAATCTGACTCCTCGACGTTAGTTTCCTCGTACACTGACTCCTCTGAACTTTCTGAGTTTTCCTGCTGATCGATATTTTCTCCCTCAAAATAGGAGATGAGTCTTTCCTGTAACACTGCTTTGAGCCCTGAACTTGGTAATCTTAATTCTTTTAACTTGTCTTTAAGCTCTGTAACAGAAAATCGTGTGATCTCTTCAACATTCATATTTTATAAACTTACATAACTTATTTTATTTCTCTTAAATTAATAAGTAAGAACAATTTAAATGGGAATAAAATATTGTTTACGTTGCATAAAATTGTTTTCTTTTTTCAATATAATGTATGCATGTATGGATTTATACTTGCGAATCGCCTGCAGTATCTAGTCTTTTGTTACTCATCTCTGATATTTGCCACTGCTTTTCAAATTCGTCTCTGGTAAATCGTTGCAATAAATGCTGCAACCGCTCTGATGGATAACTGCTTTTCGAACTGCTTTTCAATAGCGCCTTCAACCACGCCTTCAATAGCGCCTTCAATCACGCCTTCAATAGCGCCTTCAATCACTTTCAACTTCAGTGGCGTCACTTTGCCGCTTCGTATCACCTCATCTGGATCTCTGCTCCGTCGTGATCTCCTCCAGCTTTTACGTTTCTAAGTTTTCCTCCTGGTCAAGTTGTCGCTTTAGCCATTATTGTCGCTCTCTGCGACAACGGATTGTATAAACGCCTTTCGTCGTCTTCCGTTAGGAATTTACTTGTTTCCACAGAAACAATTTTGCCCTCAGATCGGCAAACTGCGCAATAAATTTTGTAGTTTTGTAGTTTCAGAATTTCATTATACTTTGCAAAACTTGGTGGAATTGCGCAACATGAAAATTCTCAGCTCTCCTGGATGGTTTTTTAGTCTCTCTTTCTCGTAATCACTTCAGTTTTATAACTTCCTAGTTTCTCCGTTTCGATTTGTTCATTAAACTGCGATCGATGGATTCTTAGCACAAGAACTTGATGGTTGTTTGGCCGCGTATCACACTCAATTTTTCGTTTGTGGATTGTTCTCGGTCGAGCCCCCAAAATTGTAGAGAAAGGCTTCCATTGCTTCCGTAAATTTATTTATTGATTATTAATAGTTTATTCTTCGATTGATACACTTCATTCATACAGATTATATACTTAAGTTGACACATTAATTATTGCTGAGACACACGCGACCTTCCTCTGCTGATGCTCAATCTCTACTCTCTTGCGCATTTTTCACGCTTTTTAGCACTACCGAAAAATGTTACGGAACAGAACAACTGATCTGTTATTAATAGGGCTGCCAATCCTACATAAATTTAAGATTTTTCGAGCTCTTTTCATGCAATATGTAAATCTATCTAGAGTCGTAAATAGTGATCTGTAACTTAAAACCTCCTGCAGTGCCGAACAATTGTAATCTTAAGTACAAGCCACTTGAGCCTGACCATAAATATAGTTCTCACACTGTACAAAGGTTCGCCTTGCGGGGGACCGTTGATAAGGCGCCCACTCAGGCAAAACAGATGTGTCTCTGCGTAGACCATAGATAAGTATATTATAAGAATTTCATGGTAGTTACGTAAGGGAAGACTTAGAAAAATAAAATCAGTTTTTATTCAGAACTCAATACTTATCTGGGTCAAGTGAATAAATTTGCATACAAATTTTTCGAAAGTTTTCAAAAATGTCGGTTAAAAAGAATACATCAGTTTTCAAATATAAAGCTACGTAATCTTTAAGAGCGGAACATGAGAAATGCGACCAAGCTTTAAGAGCTTAATCATAATCTTCCTGAGAGCATACCCTTTCCGTTAAATTACTATAGAATGCTTTTCTTGGTGGCAGGGAAGTTTCCTCGAGCCTACTAGCGGAATCTAAATATTTATAGGGAAACATACCCTTCTTATGCATTAGTCAAAATTCTATATCATTACAAAAAAATTATTTTACAGTGTTCAATTGATCATCAACTAAATGAGAAGCTAGTGTATCTCAACTTGATGGCATAAATCTATATGTATCGAGAAAACGAATTTCAAAACTATTTCGACTAAAACATTTTTTTTTTGAGACAGAAATATAGTTTTTCTTGTTTATTGGTATTACAGTAATTTCACCGGGAATTTTTTCTAACTCTTTAATAAATAAATGACGGTCGTATTTCGAAAAATTATGAAAAAATTCTGGTATGTATTTGTTAACTTTATAAGACAAATTACATTTAGAGGGGGCTGCCATTTCCACAGTCTTCAAATAACAACATATTGATATAAAGAGGTTTTTCCACTTTCGATTGAAAAAGTGGTCCAATTATTTCCTTCGTATCTTCATTATATACAAAAACGTTTAGGCTCATATGAGTATTCATTTTAAGAAATGTTTTACACATTTAATTTCAAGGCGGAAAGTCAACCCTGTGAAATATAATTTCATTTCATCACTTAAACGAATTATCTCCAGCGATATGTCAATATTATATGCCGAACATCTTTGCGGCCTGTTAAGAATTTTTAAGACAGAAATCAAGGCCCGTTTAAAATAATATTGATCATTTTCGTTACAAACGTTAACTATTTCTTTTTTCGTTAAAAGGAAACGAGGTAGTGGTATCAAAGATGAACCAGCCAGCGGTGTATAATGATTTACATTCATTTCCAAGCGAATCAATTTTATAAGAGACCATCCACTGTCTCTCTCTTGAAATTCTTGTGTCTTTGAAATTATTTCCATGGTATGTTCATGGAAGATACATTCTAAGTCAGAATCTTTATTCGTGATCGTCATTTTACTTTGAAAACTTTTCATTTCAATTTCTTCAGATTCATCTTTAAAAAGTATATACTCTGCAAACAGTTCAAAACTGACTTTTGCTGAAGTATAACTTTCTTATAGAATGCTGAGATGAGGTAGCAGTGCCAATCCAGCTACACTCAAGAAACTCTCAGGTAAGATGAAGTCCGACCCATCATTTACGTACATGTAATGCAGTATTCTTCCCTTGAATCCCTCAGAAATTTTTTTGACTCTTCTTTTCACGATCACTTTTTCACTTTTACTTAAGATGTGCTTGACGTAGCAGAGTATCCCACTTCAAGACTATTTTTGGTAGACTAACTATTGCCCTCGATCATTTATAGGGTTCGACGTGGACGTGTACGATAATGTTGAAGATGAGTAGGGCATATTTAAGTATATTCTAAATTCGGAAACAATATAGGTAATTCTAGTAGGTTACATCGACTATTCATTGGTACAAGTGTTACCAATTGGACACCATCAAATCGATAAGAGAGACACCAAGTCATAGAACAAATGAGAGTGTTGGTTAGAAGAGGTCGCACATACATTGCTTGCAGGTGGAAAAGGAAAGATCATTTTGTATACACACCATCATACTCAGGTAGCCAATAGAGGACAGTTTGGAAAAAATTATTCGGACTTTGGGAAAAAACAAAGATTTTCATTTGTTCAATTTCGAGAGTGCACATCTTTGGGTACTAGAAGAGGAAAAATCCAAGATATTCATTTGTTGAATTTCGACAGTTCATGTCTTTGGGTAAAAGAAGATGAAATCCAATATAAAATTTACATATAAATTGTGTAAGCATTTTTAAAAGTGTAAGACGAGATTGTTCACTTAGATAGACAACATGCATTTAGTTAAAATAAATAATTTTCTGAATGTATTTGACGGAATTCTGTTCATCAATGCACACTACGTACGGCTCCAATTAAACTCTTTGAATGTAATGGAGGTAATATGAAAACATCTATTCATGGAAATCATATGGACACCTGCGTGTGGATCAATGATGAAGCCACCGAGGGAGTTGATACTTGTGTATGCTATCGAGTTTTGGATTACAAAAAGGAAGCACTCAACATTATGAACATATACTATAATATAGAGAAATGAATGAAAAAGATTAAATAACATAATAAAACATGTTCGCACTACCAAAATAAATGAAAATTATTATGCTACCAAATAAACTTTAGACTTTTTATTTCGAGTTAAAAGTACAGGTACGGAGAATGGAAAATATTTCGTGATTACAACCCCTATTATGGAACGTATTAGAGCTAGTTGTCAGTCGTTGGCGTGAGGCCCATGATCTTCTCAATGAGCGTGCGCCTTCAGGCTTGTGCGTGTGTCCCTTTTAATGAGGTCAGGTAAAGGACAGGTGCACATTTTCGGGTAGCTCTAGCCTGAATCCCTTTTATGACATGCTTATGATCCATTTGTGGAAAGGAGAGAATCTAACACAATTTACCAGTTAAACGTTCTGGGGCGGAAACTAAAATGTGTGTTTGAAAATATTCCCCATCTGAGAATCATTAACTTGTGAGATTTATTTTATTGGGGTTCTTTTGATTTCTAAATTAGTTTTACAGTCATAATAAACATTATTCCCCAACATGATCGGACATGGTCCTCTAAGATAACCTTTGAATACTTTGGGTGTGCGACCTTGATAATAATGAGGGAAAATGATACATTCAAATACAATGATCACTTCTTTCCTTAATATGATCGGAAATGTTCCTCTAAGATAAAAACCTTTGGATGCTTTGGGTGTGCGACCTTTCTCACGTGACTATTACTTGCACATATAATATTGATCAAGTGACCTTCTTCCTCATTATGAGCAAATAATATTCAACACGGATTCTTGTGTACGTGAGAAAGGTCGCACACTTTTCACACACCCTCATGTGACAATATTGATCATATATCCTTTCCCCCATTATACGCAATTAACAAATAACAGATGTTGCCGGGCACCTGAGAAAGGTCGCACACTTTCCCACACTCTCACGTAACAATACTGATCACGTGATATTTTCCTCATTATGGGCATTTAATATTCAACAGGTGATGTTATGTGAAAGATTTTCTCCTTTCCAAAGGTAAGTCATAAACATCTCCGTTTCTCCATCTCCCTCCAATAATAGGGACGCACACAAGACCAATCTCAATCATACACTTCATTTACCATAAACCGACTTGCCGTGACCTATCATTACCTGACCGTCAAAAAAGTCACATACCCAAGACCCAAGGCACAGGATCACTGCATATATCTCAAGACCATTGATAAGGGATGAAACAAGGACATCTCAAGTAGCCGACATACCTTAATCAAGAATTAATGTTCCATTCTCCGTACCTGTAATTTTAATTAAAAATAAAAAACAAGGAAGAACGCTATAGTCGAGTACCCCGACTATCAGATACCCGTTACTCAGCTAAAGGGACGAAATGGAAATGGAGATATGCAAGCAGCAAAGCGAGATTAAAATACGCGACCTACCGGCGGTAGACAGATTTAAGCGTTATGGGCGTTAGAGTGGGCGTGGCCATTTTTTTTTTTTTGTTTTTTTGAATCAATCGATAGTTATTGACGAGACCAATACATTTCAGTTAAAATTTTTTATCTAGCATGAAAATTGTGGGCGTCACAGGCTTGGGTGGTTTGTGGGCGTTAAAGTGGGGGTGGAAAACTTTTTTTTGGGTCAATCGATAGGTTTTGATGAGAACAATACATTTCAGATAAAGTTTTTATTCTAGCATCAAAGCTGTAGGAGCCACAGTTTTGGGCGGTTTGTGGGCGTTTGTGTTTGCGTTTGTGCGCTGCGCAGGAATCTCAGGAATCTGCATGTCTAATCCCAGTATTGTAGCTCCTCTATGTAGTTTCCGAGATCTCAGCGTTCATACGGACAGATGGACAGAGGGTCAGACGGACATGGATAGATCGACTCGGCTAGTGAACCTGATCAAGAATATATATACTTAATGGTGTCGGAAACGCTTCCTTCTGCCTGTTACATACTTTCCGACGGATCTAGTATACCCTTTTACTCTACCAGTAACGGGTATAATAAAGTCAGAAGCATATTTTAATGCTGACTATAATACTTTGTCATTTTGTGAGAATATTTCTTAGAATTAAATTGAGAATTTGTTCTTAGAAAAAATTGAGATATGAACCTATTTTGCGTGTCGCCTAGCGAAATGCGTCTTTGGTGCAGCGGTACTGCTCTCGACTGCGAACCCAGCGGTCGATTCTCGCTGCAACCACGAAGATTTTAAGTAAGTAAGTTGTTTTATATTTATGTTATTTCCCTGATTCTACTTAGTGACTTCTTTCAGTTCATATGACTCTAATTAGCAATTTACCAACATGCGTGGAGCGGCCAAATAATAACCTTGCCTTCTCACCCTCTCAAATTATAGTAAATATCGGATACCAAGTCAAATAATCCTAAAAAAAATCCTAGAAAAAGTACCAGAAAACATGTCCAAACACGAATTTTTTATAAAAATTTGGTTTAATATGTAGGGCACTTGCTCTTGTTTTGAAGGCGCTTCACCATAATTTTAGGAAATACCGCCGTTGATGCCTACAATTTTTTTCATATGTTAAGGGTATTTACCTTTGAAAACAGAAAAATTGGCCTACATTTAAGAAAATTCACCCTAGATCTAAGAAAAATAGCCCTAAATGTAAGACCAATACATGCCTGTTTTTAGAAAATGTTGCCCTTATCTTGTTACCCAGTCGCCATTGATCCCCGTTTTAGGGAGGTTTTTCTTTTTTTTTTTTCCTTTTGTTTTTTTTTTTACTGTAAAACCAGTAAAATTTCTATGAGTGTAGATACAAAATTATAACCGAAATGTATTAGTCTCGTCAATACCTACTGATTGATCCAAAAAAAAAGATTGCCATGCCCACTCTAACGCCCATAACGCTTAAATCTGTCAACCGCCCACATAACCATATATTGAGATCACGGGTAGGTGACGCATTTCAAACTCGCTTTGCTGCTTGCATATCTCCATTTCCTTTTGGTCCCTTTAGCTGAGTAACGGGTATCTGATAGTCGAGATACTCGACTATAGAGTTCTTCCAAAGATAATATAAACTACAAGAACTACAACGGAATGTCCGGCAAAATTTTTGGTGTTGATTTTCGATGTGTATTTTTGATCTTGCTAGTGTGCGTTGTCCGTGTAAAGCTCTTTGGTTGTGTTGGTGTATCAATTCCAATAAGGGCTCAATGTCACATTTGACTAACGCGAGGTGTCAATGGCCTGTAGGCCAGGGGTATAGTCGCTTAACCGCGGGAATTGCAGGTCGGAGTTCAACTCCGACTGTGAACAATTTTTTTTTTTATGCAAAGGGTTTTTTTTTAAACAATTAAATAAAATGAACAGTTCATCAATTAAATAAAATTATTGGTAAGTTTATGTCTCTAAAAGTTCATAATTTTTTTCGAAATAAAATTAAGAACCCGATTCTGATATTATGCTTCCTGTCGAGCTGGACTCTATATTTTACGAGCCTAGTGAAATTAAAGTTGCAAGCAATGATGAAACTGTTTTAATTTCCGAAATTGTGTTGGAAAATGAAGCTTATTTTGATAGTTTCGCAGATGATTTTGTTTTCACCAATATACCCATTGAATTGACCTCAAGCCGATATTTTGTAGGTTATATTTTTAAGGAATAAAAAAACTGCAAAAGATGTAAAGCAATTGTTTTAAAACAGAGAGAAATGTTGAATTCGCCTTCCGAAATTGTTATTGCAGATAAGTTAAGTGCTCCTTCAGATATATTTTTTAATGTATGTAATACATATCAACTTTGTTGAGCTAAAAAGCTCTTCTGTTAGCTATTTAAAAAACAAATCACAAGGCGAAATAAATTCAATACTTCAGTTTCTTAACGTTTATATACAAGGGCTACGGGCGTTGAGAGGCGGGCTCAGACTGGGTGCTCCAATTAATAGAGAGATAAGAGGAGCCGCTTAGAAATTAGTGATTCTGAATCTCTCTTTCAACATACTCCCTGTCTTTCAACATCATCATTGATGGGCAGCAGGCACATCTTGTTGACAGCTTTCCTGATGTCACCCGTGGACGTCTTCAGATCAGCAACTCGGCAAACGCCATCTCGTCCAGGAATAAGTGCGATCACCCTAGCTAAGGGCCAGCGCATGGGAGGTAGATTTTACTCCTTTATCAGAACTACGTCGTTGACCTTTAGCCTTCGTTTAGGAGACCGCCATTTGGTGCGTTGTTGCAGAAGGGTGAGGTACTCCTTCTGCCACCTCCCAGAATAGTTGCTGCAGGTATGTTACACGCTGCCAGCCATCCAACCGGTTATAATTGAGCTTGGTTAGATCGGGCTCAATGATAGTAGTAGGAGGGCCACCAAAAAGTAGGTGGGTAGGTGTGAAAACATCGAGATCATCTGGGTTCTCTGAAATTGATAGCAAGTGGCGAGAATTATTGGCGCAATTTGAAAAACCAAAGTGCGAAGCTCATCAAAACTAAGCATTTGGCGGCCAACAGAGCGGTAGAAATGGTGTTTTGCCGTCTTGACTGCTGCCTCCCAAAATCCGCCAAAGTGTAATGAGCGAGGGGGAATAAATTGCCAGTCGATTTCCTCCGCCAAGCAGGCTTGATGAACAGACTCCATATTGCTAAGCAGCAGCCGCTTCAAATCCGCCAACTCATTTTTTGCTCGTACAAAGTTTAGTAGCATTGTCCGAACAAATTGGACTAGGCCTTCCACGTGTAGACCGCCTTAAGCGGTTAGAAAATTTGTAAATGTATGCGAACATGCGCTGCATGGAAGGGAACGAGTTGCCATATTTGGATCTAAGGGTAATATCAACGTGAGGAAACTTGACCATCAGCACCTGTTTACGTAACTCAAGGCTCGGATCGTCATAATGCAGACGCGTAGGCCAATCCTTGCGACCACCAAGTAAGAATGGTGGGCCATGACCAGATCTAAGAAAGCACCAGGTGATCCGGAGTAGTGCCCCTGGACGAAACGTCGGCAGGATTCAGTGCAGTCGGAACAAGATGCCATTCCATATTAGCAGCCAATTCCTGTATAGAAGCCACTCGGTTTGCCACGAAGACGTTGAATTTGAAATCTTGGGAATGATATGCGTTGGACGCTCTGAAGACTGATGAACATTTCAATCCAGCAGGTGTTACGGGCCAAGGGCAAACTTTCATCCTAATCCAATTTATTTTTGCAGAGTTGTTAAAGAAACACCTTGGCCTTTGTGATTACTGGTCCAAGAAGGCCCACCAGGTCATAGAAACGAGCAACAGCGGCCAGAACCGATCGTCGGTAGGCCATGGAGCCGGGATCTAGAGACGATAAAGAGAACAGCACCTCGTCCGTCGCCGGATCTCATGCAAGACCAAGAGTTTTGGTTATATCGCTGCCAATGTCCGAAATGGGCCTAGCTGTTAACGCAAAATCTTTAATTAAGCATCTATAATAGCTAGCCAAGCCAAGGAATGATCTGCCCTCAAATATGTTCTTAGGCTCCGGGAATTCAATGATGCCTTCGAAACATGTTCTAATATTACAGAGGGATGGAACAAATGAATCTTTTAAAATTAATGCAACATCTGAGAAACATTAAATTGTGAGAATTATTTTACATCTATCTATGGAAACCAAGCGAAAATCTGAATTTGGAACGAAAGTTAATTACCGATATATTTCTGACAGAGCAAATTAATTATATACAAATATATATTTAACTATAAATTTAATAAAAAATGTTTACCAGAAGAAAATAAAAAAAAATATTAAATGATCCTACAAAATATGCTTCTGACTGTAATTAAAACTAGAGGTACAAAAGGAGGGAAGTATTTTGTTCAATGAGGTACGGCTTCTTGCGAGCTTTTGCACGGTCGTAACTTCGTCCCTTATCAATCGTCTTGAGGTGTATGATCTAATCAGTCGTCCTGCGCCTTGGGTCTTGGGCATGTGACTTTTATGACGGTCAGGTAATGATAGTTCACGGCAAGTCGGTTTATCGTAAGCGAGGTTTATGATCGGGGTAGGTCTTGTGTGCGTCCCTATTATTGGTAACATGATTAGGGATCATTTGCCGAAAAAAGAGAATCTTTCTCATTTTTATAGTTGACGATTCTGAAACGGAACGGCTAACACATCTAAGAAACATTAACTTGTGTGCTTTGATCATTCTTAATAAGAAACTATGTCAACTCATAACACTTGTTAACAGTTAGTTACCATCTAAAACCAAGTACTTTACATATACCATACAAAACAAAGTACTTTAAACGTACTACACAAATAGTTACCATCCAAAACCAAGACTAACTGATAGTATCCATCAAAACACTGCTAGATAAGAACTTAATACAACGTCTCCAACGTCTCAAGTCCATGTCGGTATGACTACTACCCTACAAAATGTTATATCTTCAAAGTCAAAATGTATTAAATTCTGGATGGAGTAGTGCAGACGAAATTTCTGCTGGACCCCACTTGTTGTTTGGATTTGCTGAGGATTATAAAAATGTTTTGTTAAAATGTAAGCACGAACTAGTGTTGATGCTAACTAGACAATGATGCCTAACTCATACAAATAGTGTACAAATATAATAGAACTAGAAAACTAGAACTAGAAAAATAGTTTGCAACTAGAAACAGATATTACCAGGTCCCAACACCTCTTTCATGGATCTTGGATCAGAAATTAAATTAAAAGACGCTCCTATGTTAGGCAGTAATGCCTTCGAAACATGTTATAATGTTAATGTGGGATGGAACAAATGAATGCTTTAAAAATAATCCAACATCTGAGAAACATTAAATAACGAGAAATAAATTACATCTATCTATGGGAACCAAATCTGCGTTTGGAACGAAGGTTAATAACCGATATATTTCTTACAGGGGGTGGAGTCAGAAAATGAATTATATACAAATAAATAAATTATATATTTAATAATTCATTTAATGAAGTATTTTTTTTTTACAATAATAAAATAAATATAAAGAAGAAAGAACGCGATATTTGAGTACCTCGACTATTAGATACCCGTTACTCAGTTAAAGGAACCAAAAGGTGACCAGGGCGCACCGCCTGCCACTCTTCCACCGCGCCGTCGCGACCGCGCCTTCCGCGCCTATCGACTCGCTACAGCCACTCGCTCCTGGCTACCTCGCGCCAACCTTCTTCCTCTGGGGCCGACACTTGCCGCGTGAACTGCGGCCTCTCGTCCGGGGATGCCGAGGGCTCACCTTGGGGACCCCCTCTTCCCATATCCTGGGCTCGTCCGTCGCCGCCTCCGTTACAGGTACCTCTGGCCACGTCCACACCACCGTCTGCTGCCGTCACCGCACGCCCTCGGCCAAGAATGCCCGCGTGCTGTGGCTCACGTGAGCTGCCGGCACCTCCGTCCGCACCACAGTCTTCTCTTCCGCCTGCGCCTGGTGGGCCGTATCCGCGTGCGGCTTGCGGCTGCTCGGTTAGTCGCTCGAGTTCCGGCTGCGCGGTCGGTCGCTCTGGTTGCGGCCGGGCCGGCCTCCACGAAGGCGTGGCCACCGTGCTCCTCCGGCGATATCCCGGTCCTCGTTCACATACCACTTTATTTGCCGTCTTCTCCCTTCCTTCGTAAAACACACAAACGATGTACTTCGTCAGATCACTCTGAATGCTGCGGTTCGTTGCCCCTCTGAGTTTCCTTACTAACTTGCTTTTGAGACTTTGACCAATCTTGGTGAGTATCTCTGGAGGTTGTCCTTGGAGTGTATCCTTCGGGGCGTTCCTGAGCGGTATTCTTGGAGGTATCCTAGTCTGTTATCCTTGGGGTGTCCTTGCATGGTACCCTTGAGGTAGCCTTAGGGGTACCCTTTGGGCATCATTCGGGTATCCTTAAAGTATCCTTGGGGTGTCCTTGCATGGTACCCTTGAGGTAGCCTTAGGGGTACCCTTTGGGCATCATTCGGGTATCCTTAGAGTATCCTTGGGGTGTCCTTGCATGGTACCCTTGAGGTAGCCTTAGGAGTACTCTTTGGGTATCCTTGGGGTATCCTTAGAGTATCCTTGGGGTATCCTTAGAGTATCATTGGGGTTTCCTTAGTGTATCCTTGGTGTATCCAAAGGGTATCCTTGGGGTATCATCGGGGTATCCTTATGGTATCCTTGGGGTGTCCTTAGAGTATCCTTGGGGTATCCTTAGAGAATCCTTGGGTTATCAATGGGGCATCCTTTGGGTATCCTTAGGGTATCCTTGGGGTATCATTGGGGTATTCTTGAGGTATCCGTAGGGTATCCTTGGGGTATCCTTAGGGAATCCTTGGGGTATCCTTAGGGTATCCTTGTTGTTATCTTAGAGGAACATGTTCGATCATGTTGGGAAATATGTGATCACGTATCCTTTTGCCTCGTTAGCACAGGTGCTGCTAGGTACGTGGGAAAGGTCGCACACCGAAAGTATCCAAAGGTGGTTATCTTAGAGGAACATGTCCGATCGTGTTGGGGAATAATGTTTCCCATGATTGCAAAACTTATTTAGAAATCAAAAGAACCCCAATAAAATGAATCTCACAAGTTAATAATTCTCAGATGTGGAATATTTTCAAACACACATTTTTGTTTCCGCCCCAGAACGTTTAAGGTTAAATTGTCTAGGATTCTCTCCTTTCCACAAATGGGTTATAAACATGTCATAAAAGAGATTCAAGCAAGAGCCACCCGAACATGCGCACCTGTCCATTTCCTGACCGCAATAAAAGGGACACATGCACAAGCCTGAAGGCGCACGCTCATTGACAAGATCATGGGCCTCACGTCAACGACCTCACGGCTGACTGCTAGCTCTGACACGTCCCATAACATGGGTTGAAATCACGACCGCGCAACAACTCGCAAGTAGCCGACACATCTCCGTCAAGGTAATATTTTCCATTCCCCGTACCTGTAATTTCAACTCGGAATAAGAAGTCAGAAGTTTACCTTGTAGCGTAATAATGCATTTATTAATTTATTTTGGTATTGCTGTCGACGTCATTTCAGGACTACAAAATGTAAGGTGTTCACCATAATTCGTAGTTGTGAGATCATTTCCACCTCGATTCATGAACATAGTTTTAGTGTTTAGAAGGTATTGAAAATGTTGACCAATTATCTGTCCTTTAAATTGTTCAACAAATTGGTCAATTTCGTCATGAACTCAACAACTTTAAAATTATGTATACAAATTATTTTACTTTTTTGGAGCTACTTTTAAGAAACGTCAAAATAATGTATGCATTGCTAAGAGCACAAACCCCGCCCTTAAGGTGTATTTCACAATAGGGAAACCGGTTTCCTTTAAACCTGTTTAATGACGGGCAGCCCATTTCCGCGATGTTAATGAGCTGACGACTCCCAAAAAACGTCTGTAGAAATCATTTCTTTTCCACACCTTTAAAAATAATTTGTTTTTTCGCTTGTAATTGTCCTTAGATACTTTCGAGTTTGTGGAAAACTGTTTTTTCCATCGTTCCATAAAATTTTGTGATGTGGATTGGTTAACCAAATTGCAGTCTTTTGAGGTTTTGTATTGAGCAAAGTAAAGTCATATGGTGGTTCCATTAAAAAACTATTAATCAAGTTTGGATCTTTTTCGAATATAATTCCAATTTCCTTTAGAATAAAATTATTATTATTATCAAAGAAACCTTGAACATCAATCGAAACAGTATATTGCAATATTTTTCTAATATTAAAACAACTCGTTGTACTAGTCCTTTTAATGGGTTATATTTAACTGAACGGTTATGTATGAGTAGACAATAAGCTTGGGTATTTTCATGTCTTGGTGCCTTCAGTTTAATTGAATTTCTCACATCAATAGGACCAGTTTTCACTGATTCGTTTTGATATGAAAGATCAACCAAAATAATAGGGGCGTTCAATTTAAATTCAGTTAGGGTCAAAAATGGTTGTGATTCACGATTATAGTAATTCGATTGAAATCTTGTATACATTTCATATAGGTGAGCATACTGATTCTTACTTAAATCAACATTCAGATTATCATATCGATATGACTAAGAATTCAAGTGAACTTTCAAGTTTGATAAATTATTTGTGATAAGTATTATTTGTGATAAGTTTGATAAATTATTTGTGATAAGTTCTCCATTTAGTGTAAATCCAATTATTACAAATCGTGGTTTTTCGCGGTTAGTCGACAATTTCACATACCTGTTGTGTTGACTCCGATACCCCAATTTGAGGTTAACATATGAGTACCAACACCACTTTTTATAATATCGTACCTCTTAATTTTTGCAAAATCGCTCGGAGTTACATAGGGAATTTTTCAGGTTATATTCGTAATTTCCAGTTTAAAAGTTTTGTTTATTTCTGATTCGCTCAAACACATCGTCAAGATTCTTAGTTACCATCAACCTAGTTCATGTTTACATTTTAACAAAACTTTTTTATAATCCTCAGCATATCCCAACAAATTTTTTAATGGTACAAAAACTTGATGTGAGGTCCCGTAGAAATTTCGTCTGCACAGCTCCATCCAGAACTTAACAGAATTGGACTTTGAAGATTATCCATAGATATAAAATTTTTTAGGGTAGTAGTCATACCGACTTGGACTCGACACGTTGGACACGTTGTATTCAGTTGTTACCCAGCAGTATTTTGATGGGTTCATTCTGTTTAGTCTTGTTTTTGGATGGTTACTTTGTGTATAGTACCTGTAAAGTAATTGGTTTTGGATGGTTACCAACTGTAAACAAGTGTTATGAGTTGTTATGGTCTCTTATTAAGAATTATTAAAGCACACAAGTTAATGTTTCTCAGATGTGTTGAACAAACCGACTTGCCGTGAACTATCATTACGATAGGTATTGACTAGGACAATACATTTCAATTAAAATTTTTTATCTAGCATAAAAATTGTGGGCGTCACAGGTTTTCGCGGTTTGTGGGCGTTAGAGTCGGCGTGGCATATTCGTGTAACAAACTTCCGCTGCGTATAAGGCTACGGAATCTAAATCTGAAATCCCAATTCTCTATCTTTGATAGTTTCCGAGATATCCACGTTCATACTTACGATTTTTTGAAGTTTGTGGGCGGTTTATGGGCGTTAGGGTGGGCTCGTCCGTCGCCGCCTCCGTTACAGGTACCTCTGGCTACGTCCACACCACCGTCTGCTGCCGTCACCGCACGCCCTCGGCCAAGAATGCCCGCGTGCTGTGGCTCACGTGAGCTGCCGGCACCTCCGTCCGCACCACAGTCTTCTCTTCCGCCTGCGCCTGGTGGGCCGTATCCGCGTGCGGCTTGCGGCTGCTCGGTTAGTCGCTCGAGTTCCGGCTGCGCGGTCGGTCGCTCTGGTTGCGGCCGGGCCGGCCTCCACGGAGGCGTGGCCACCGGGCTCCTCCGGCGATATCCCGGTCCTCGTTCACATACCACTTTATTTGCCGTCTTCTCCCTTCCTTCGTAAAACACACAAACGATGTACTTCGTCAGATCACTCTGAATGCTGCGGTTCGTTGCCCCTCTGAGTTTCCTTACTAACTTGCTTTTGAGACTTTGACCAATCTTGGTGAGTATCTCTGGAGGTTGTCCTTGGAGTGTATCCTTCGGGGCGTTCCTGAGCGGTATTCTTGGAGGTATCCTAGTCTGTTATCCTTGGGGTGTCCTTGCATGGTACCCTTGAGGTAGCCTTAGGGGTACCCTTTGGGCATCATTCGGGTATCCTTAGAGTATCCTTGGGGTGTCCTTGCATGGTACCCTTGAGGTAGCCTTAGGGGTACCCTTTGGGCATCAATTGGGTATCCTTAGAGTATCCTTGGGGTGTCCTTGCATGGTACCCTTGAGGTAGCCTTAGGAGTACTCTTTGGGTATCCTTGGGGTATCCTTAGAGTATCCTTGGGGTATCCTTAGAGTATCATTGGGGTTTCCTTAGTGTATCCTTGGTGTATCCAAAGGGTATCCTTGGGGTATCATCGGGGTATCCTTATGGTATCCTTGGGGTGTCCTTAGAGTATCCTTGGGGTATCCTTAGAGAATCCTTGGGTTATCAATGGGGCATCCTTTGGGTATCCTTAGGGTATCCTTGGGGTATCATTGGGGTATTCTTGAGGTATCCGTAGGGTATCCTTGGGGTATCCTTAGGGTATCCTTGGGGTATCCTTAGGGTATCCTTAGGGTATCCTTGGAGTACCATTTCCTGTTTAAAAGATATGCTTTTGCTACTGTTGTTGTGCCGTCCATGTCAGTGTCCTTTCCGCCTGCCGTAATCACGGATGACTCTGGCGAATGCCCGACGCTGCATCCTGTTGTAACAATATTGATCATGTATCCTTTCCCTCATTATCAGCAATTAATGTTCAGCAGGTGTTGCTGTGCACGTGAGAAGGTCGCACACCCATAGTATCCAAATGTTGTTATCTTAGAGGAACATGTTCGATCATGTTGGGAAATATGTGATCACGTATCCTTTTGCCTCGTTAGCACAGGTGCTGCTAGGTACGTGGGAAAGGTCGCACACCGAAAGTATCCAAAGGTGGTTATCTTAGAGGAACATGTCCGATCATGTTGGGGAATAATGTTTCCCATGATTGCAAAACTTATTTAGAAATCAAAAGAACCCCAATAAAATGAATCTCACAAGTTAATGATTCTCAGATGTGGAATATTTTCAAACACACATTTTTGTTTTTCCGCCCCAGAACGTTTAAGGTTAAATTGTCTAGGATTCTCTCCTTTCCACAAATGGGTTAAAAACATGTCATAAAAGAGATTCAAGCAAGGGCCACCCGAACATGCGCACCTGTCCATTTCCTGACCGCAATAAAAGGGACACATGCACAAGCCTGAAGGCGCACGCTCATTGACAAGATCATGGGCCTCACGTCAACGACCTCACGGCTGACTGCTAGCTCTGACACGTCCCATAACATGGGTTGAAATCACGACCGCGCAACAACTCGCAAGTAGCCGACACATCTCCGTCAAGGTAATATTTTCCATTCCCCGTACCAGTAATTTCAACTCGGAATAAGAAGTCAGAAGTTTACCTTGTAGCGTAATAATGCATTTATTAATTTATTTTGGTATTGCTGTCGACGCCATTTCAGGACTACAAAATGTAAGGTGTTCACCATAATTCGTAGTTGTGAGATCACTTCCACCTCGATTCATGAACATAGTTTTAGTGTTTAGAAGGTATTGAAAATGTTGACCAATTATCTGTCCTTTAAATTGTTCAACAAAATAAAATAATTTGTTTTTTCGCTTGTAATTGTCCTTAGATACTTTCGAGTTTGTGGAAAACTGTTTTTTCCATCGTTCCATAAAATTTTGTGATGTGGATTGGTTAACCAAATTGCAGTCTTTTGAGGTTTTGTATTGAGCAAAGTAAAGTCATATGGTGGTTCCATTAAAAAACTATTAATCAAGTTTGGATCTTTTTCGAATATAATTCCAATTTCCTTTAGAATAAAATTATTATTATTATCAAAGAAACCTTGAACATCAATCGAAACAGTATATTGCAATATTTTTCTAATATTAAAACAACTCGTTGTACTAGTCCTTTTAATGGGTTATATTTAACTGAACGGTTATGTATGAGTAGACAATAAGCTTGGGTATTTTCATGTCTTGGTGCCTTCAGTTTAATTGAATTTCTCACATCAATAGGACCAGTTTTCACTGATTCGTTTTGATATGAAAGATCAACCAAAATAATAGGGGCGTTCAATTTAAATTCAGTTAGGGTCAAAAATGGTTGTGATTCACGATTATAGTAATTCGATTGAAATCTTGTATACATTTCATATAGGTGAGCATACTGATTCTTACTTAAATCAACATTCAGATTATCATATCGATATGACTAAGAATTCAAGTGAACTTTCAAGTTTGATAAATTATTTGTGATAAGTATTATTTGTGATAAGTTTGATAAATTATTTGTGATAAGTTCTCCATTTAGTGTAAATCCAATTATTACAAATCGTGGTTTTTCGCGGTTAGTCGACAATTTCACATACCTGTTGTGTTGACTCCGATACCCCAATTTGAGGTTAACATATGAGTACCAACACCACTTTTTATAATATCGTACCTCTTAATTTTTGCAAAATCGCTCGGAGTTACATAGGGAATTTTTCAGGTTATATTCGTAATTTCCAGTTTAAAAGTTTTGTTTATTTCTGATTCGCTCAAACACATCGTCAAGATTCTTAGTTACCATCAACCTAGTTCATGTTTACATTTTAACAAAACTTTTTTATAATCCTCAGCATATCCCAACAAATTTTTTAATGGTACAAAAACTTGATGTGAGGTCCCGTAGAAATTTCGTCTGCACAGCTCCATCCAGAACTTAACAGAATTGGACTTTGAAGATTATCCATAGATATAAAATTGTTTAGGGTAGTAGTCATACCGACTTGGACTCGACACGTTGGACACGTTGTATTCAGTTGTTACCCAGCAGTATTTTGATGGGTTCATTCTGTTTAGTCTTGTTTTTGGATGGTTACTTTGTGTATAGTACCTGTAAAGTAATTGGTTTTGGATGGTTACCAACTGTAAACAAGTGTTATGAGTTGTTATGGTCTCTTATTAAGAATTATTAAAGCACACAAGTTAATGTTTCTCAGATGTGTTGAACAAACCGACTTGCCGTGAACTATCATTACGATAGGTATTGACTAGGACAATACATTTCAGTTAAAATTTTTTATCTAGCATAAAAATTGTGGGCGTCACAGGTTTTCGCGGTTTGTGGGCGTTAGAGTCGGCGTGGCATATTCGTGTAACAAACTTCCGCTGCGTATAAGGCTACGGAATCTAAATCTGAAATCCCAATTCTCTATCTTTGATAGTTTCCGAGATATCCACGTTCATACTTACGATTTTTTGAAGTTTGTGGGCGGTTTATGGGCGTTAGGGTGGGCTCGTCCGTCGCCGCCTCCGTTACAGGTACCTCTGGCTACGTCCACACCACCGTCTGCTGCCGTCACCGCACGCCCTCGGCCAAGAATGCCCGCGTGCTGTGGCTCACGTGAGCTGCCGGCACCTCCGTCCGCACCACAGTCTTCTCTTCCGCCTGCGCCTGGTGGGCCGTATCCGCGTGCGGCTTGCGGCTGCTCGGTTAGTCGCTCGAGTTCCGGCTGCGCGGTCGGTCGCTCTGGTTGCGGCCGGGCCGGCCTCCACGGAGGCGTGGCCACCGGGCTCCTCCGGCGATATCCCGGTCCTCGTTCACATACCACTTTATTTGCCGTCTTCTCCCTTCCTTCGTAAAACACACAAACGATGTACTTCGTCAGATCACTCTGAATGCTGCGGTTCGTTGCCCCTCTGAGTTTCCTTACTAACTTGCTTTTGAGACTTTGACCAATCTTGGTGAGTATCTCTGGAGGTTGTCCTTGGAGTGTATCCTTCGGGGCGTTCCTGAGCGGTATTCTTGGAGGTATCCTAGTCTGTTATCCTTGGGGTGTCCTTGCATGGTACCCTTGAGGTAGCCTTAGGGGTACCCTTTGGGCATCATTCGGGTATCCTTAGAGTGTCCTTGGGGTGTCCTTGCATGGTACCCTTGAGGTAGCCTTAGGGGTACCCTTTGGGCATCATTCGGGTATCCTTAGAGTATCCTTGGGGTGTCCTTGCATGGTACCCTTGAGGTAGCCTTAGGAGTACTCTTTGGGTATCCTTGGGGTATCCTTAGAGTATCCTTGGGGTATCCTTAGAGTATCATTGGGGTTTCCTTAGTGTATCCTTGGTGTATCCAAAGGGTATCCTTGGGGTATCATCGGGGTATCCTTATGGTATCCTTGGGGTGTCCTTAGAGTATCCTTGGGGTATCCTTAGAGAATCCTTGGGTTATCAATGGGGCATCCTTTGGGTATCCTTAGGGTATCCTTGGGGTATCATTGGGGTATTCTTGAGGTATCCGTAGGGTATCCTTGGGGTATCCTTAGGGTATCCTTGGGGTATCCTTAGGGTATCCTTAGGGTATCCTTGGAGTACCATTTCCTGTTTAAAAGATATGCTTTTGCTACTGTTGTTGTGCCGTCCATGTCAGTGTCCTTTCCGCCTGCCGTAATCACGGATGACTCTGGCGAATGCCCGACGCTGCATCCTGTTGTAACAATATTGATCATGTATCCTTTCCCTCATTATCAGCAATTAATGTTCAGCAGGTGTTGCTGTGCACGTGAGAAGGTCGCACACCCATAGTATCCAAATGTTGTTATCTTAGAGGAACATGTTCGATCATGTTGGGAAATATGTGATCACGTATCCTTTTGCCTCGTTAGCACAGGTGCTGCTAGGTACGTGGGAAAGGTCGCACACCGAAAGTATCCAAAGGTGGTTATCTTAGAGGAACATGTCCGATCATGTTGGGGAATAATGTTTCCCATGATTGCAAAACTTATTTAGAAATCAAAAGAACCCCAATAAAATGAATCTCACAAGTTAATGATTCTCAGATGTGGAATATTTTCAAACACACATTTTTGTTTTTCCGCCCCAGAACGTTTAAGGTTAAATTGTCTAGGATTCTCTCCTTTCCACAAATGGGTTAAAAACATGTCATAAAAGAGATTCAAGCAAGAGCCACCCGAACATGCGCACCTGTCCATTTCCTGACCGCAATAAAAGGGACACATGCACAAGCCTGAAGGCGCACGCTCATTGACAAGATCATGGGCCTCACGTCAACGACCTCACGGCTGACTGCTAGCTCTGACACGTCCCATAACATGGGTTGAAATCACGACCGCGCAACAACTCGCAAGTAGCCGACACATCTCCGTCAAGGTAATATTTTCCATTCCCCGTACCAGTAATTTCAACTCGGAATAAGAAGTCAGAAGTTTACCTTGTAGCGTAATAATGCATTTATTAATTTATTTTGGTATTGCTGTCGACGCCATTTCAGGATTACAAAATGTAAGGTGTTCACCATAATTCGTAGTTGTGAGATCATTTCCACCTCGATTCATGAACATAGTTTTAGTGTTTAGAAGGTATTGAAAATGTTGACCAATTATCTGTCCTTTAAATTGTTCAACAAATTGGTCAATTTCGTCATGAACTCAACAACTTTAAAATTATGTATACAAATTATTTTACTTTTTTGGAGCTACTTTTAAGAAACGTCAAAATAATGTATGCATTGCTAAGAGCACAAACCCCGCCCTTAAGGTGTATTTCACAATAGAGAAACCGGTTTCCTTTAAACCTGTTTAATGACGGGCAGCCCATTTCCGCGATGTTAATGAGCTGACGACTCCCAAAAAACGTCTGTAGAAATCATTTCTTTTCCACACCTTTAAAAATAATTTGTTTTTTCGCTTGTAATTGTCCTTAGATACTTTCGAGTTTGTGGAAAACTGTTTTTTCCATCGTTCCATAAAATTTTGTGATGTGGATTGGTTAACCAAATTGCAGTCTTTTGAGGTTTTGTATTGAGCAAAGTAAAGTCATATGGTGGTTCCATTAAAAAACTATTAATCAAGTTTGGATCTTTTTCGAATATAATTCCAATTTCCTTTAGAATAAAATTATTATTATTATCAAAGAAACCTTGAACATCAATCGAAACAGTATATTGCAATATTTTTCTAATATTAAAACAACTCGTTGTACTAGTCCTTTTAATGGGTTATATTTAACTGAACGGTTATGTATGAGTAGACAATAAGCTTGGGTATTTTCATGTCTTGGTGCCTTCAGTTTAATTGAATTTCTCACATCAATAGGACCAGTTTTCACTGATTCGTTTTGATATGAAAGATCAACCAAAATAATAGGGGCGTTCAATTTAAATTCAGTTAGGGTCAAAACTGGTTGTGATTCACGATTATAGTAATTCGATTGAAATCTTGTATACATTTCATATAGGTGAGCATACTAATTCTTACTTAAATCAACATTCAGATTATCATATCGATATGACTAAGAATTCAAGTGAACTTTCAAGTTTGATAAATTATTTGTGATAAGTATTATTTGTGATAAGTTTGATAAATTATTTGTGATAAGTTCTCCATTTAGTGTAAATCCAATTATTACAAATCGTGGTTTTTCGCGGTAAGTCGACAATTTCACATACCTGTTGTGTTGACTCCGATACCCCAATTTGAGGTTAACATATGAGTACCAACACCACTTTTTATAATATCGTATCTCTTAATTTTTGCAAAATCGCTCGGAGTTACATAGGGAATTTTTCAGGTTATATTCGTAATTTCCAGTTTAAAAGTTTTGTTTATTTCTGATTCGCTCAAACACATCGTCAAGATTCTTAGTTACCATCAACCTAGTTCATGTTTACATTTTAACAAAACTTTTTTATAATCCTCAGCATATCCCAACAAATTTTTTAATGGTACAAAAAACTTGATGTGAGGTCCCGTAGAAATTTCGTCTGCACAGCTCCATCCAGAATTTAACAGAATTGGACTTTGAAGATTATCCATAGATATAAAATTTTTTAGGGTAGTAGTCATACCGACTTGGACTCGACACGTTGGACACGTTGTATTCAGTTGTTACCCAGCAGTATTTTGATGGGTTCATTCTGTTTAGTCTTGTTTTTGGATGGTTACTTTGTGTATAGTACCTGTAAAGTAATTGGTTTTGGATGGTTACCAACTGTAAACAAGTGTTATGAGTTGTTATGGTCTCTTATTAAGAATTATTAAAGCACACAAGTTAATGTTTCTCAGATGTGTTGAACAAACCGACTTGCCGTGAACCATCATTACGATAGGTATTGACTAGGAAAATACATTTCAGTTAAAATTTTTCATCTAGCATAAAAATTGTGGGCGTCACAGGTTTTCGCGGTTTGTGGGCGTTAGAGTGGGCGTGGCATATTCGTGTAACAAACTTGCGCTGCGTATAAGGCTACGGAATCTAAATCTGAAATCCCAATTCTCTATCTTTGATAGTTTCCGAGATATCCACGTTCATACTTACGATTTTTTGAAGTTTGTGGGCGGTTTATGGGCGTTAGGGTGGGCGTGGCAAATTTTTTTTTTGGTCAATCGATAGGTATTGATGAGAACATTACATTTCAGTTAAAATTTTTATTCTAGCATCAAAACTGTAGGAGCCACAGTTTTGGGCGGATTGTGGGCGTTAGAGTGGGCGTGGCACTCTACTGAAACAAACTTGCGCTGCGTAAGAAGCTCAGGAATCTGCACGCCAAATCTCAATAGCCTAGCTCCCATAGTTTCCGAGATCTCAGCGTTGATCCGGACAGACAGACGGACAAACGGACATGGCTAGATCGACTCGGCTAGTGATCCTGATCAAGAATATATATACTTTATGGGGTCGGAAACGCTTCCTTCTGCCTGTTACATACTTTCCGACGAATCTAGTATACCCTTTTACTCTACGAGTAACGGGTATAAAAACTATGTTCATGAATCGAGGTGGACATGATCTGAAAACTACGAATTGAGACAGACAGAACTGAGCACCTTACATTTTGTAATCCTGAATTGACATCGGAAACGTGCGCCTGCCTCTTCAATGCAAATCGCTGGAACGAAGCCAGAAAATTAATTCATAACATAATAAAACATGTTCGCAAGATCAAAATAAATGAATAAATGTATTATTATGTAACAAAATAAATTTCTGACTTTTTATTTCAAGTTAAAATTATAGGAACTGAGAATGGAAAATATTTCCTTGACTGAGATATGTTGGGTACTTGTTAGCCGTGAGGTTGTTGGCGTGAGACCCATTAATATGCTAATTGTCCCAGAACCCGGATTTTCAAACCGATGTTATATTCAAAGATTTAAGCAAGGCTTTTGATTCGGTAAGCCATTCACTGCTTCTACCTAAACTTTCTTATTTGGGACTACCAAATAACCTTCTTAAGTGGGATAGAGTCATATTTGTCAAACCGCAACCAAACCGCAACCAACAAAGTAGCCACCTTGGTCCTTTGCTTTTCATACTTTTCGATAACGATCTACCTCAAGTTATATCTTCTTCATGTGTTTTTTGTACTCCGATAACGATAAAATTTGATTCTCCTATTTTGATTGGTACCTTCATTCACATCACTTCAAATGACCTTGGAATCCTTTTCGATCAATAGCCATAATACTTTAATCGTAAACAATGCTAAGGGCGTCTTAGCTTTTATAAAGCGATGGCCAAAGAATTTGACGACCCGTACACTACCAATACACTGTATGTAGCTTTAGTACGTCCGATACTGGAATTTTGTTCCTGTGTGTGGAGTCCACAGTATAGGGAGCCACAAGCCACTCTCGAATTTGTACAAAACCAATTTTTGATCTTTGCACTGCGTAATTTTTGCTGGGATGCCGGTAGACTACCACTATCTTATCGATGCAGACTTAAATTAATCGACTTGCCGTCTTTACAATACAGTAGAACTTCCAATGTCATAATTATTGTTCATAAGCTTTTTTTTGGTTCTCATCGACTCTGAATCACTTCTTCCCTACATAGACTTAAACGTTCCATCAAGATTTACACGCTCATTCCGACCTTTGCGCTTACTTTACAGGTCTAACTATGCCAAACATGAACTAAAGTAGCCTATATAATATTTGTTCATTTAAAACACCTATTGGTACTGTGACCATTAATATATTAAGACATCTTAAACCATTAGACTCGTAAATATACTTATTTTTAGTACCCTATTATTTCCATAGTTGAGAAAATGCTATCAGATAATTGTTAACCAACTAAATAAATAATAGCGTTTTCTCTTATGTTACCCGTTACTCGTAGAGCAAAAGGGTATACTACATTCGTCGGAAAGTAAGTAACAGGTAGAAGGAAGCTTTTCCGAGCCCATAAAGTATATGTAGTAGTTAAGATGTAGCAAGGCGCGACAAATCACAATGGATACAAAAGCAAAGCTATCGCCAAAAAGCAACTATAATGCAAAATCGGATCGGGGGCTAAACGCAGCAAACTTAGCTGACAAGCAGGGGGCGCTGCGGTCCTAATGGTCTGCCCACTATGCTCGCACTGTAACTTCTGCTGACAAGTAACAGCAAATATCTCGAAAACTGTAAGAGCTAGTGTGTTGGGACTTGGCATGCAGATTCTTGGGCATAATTTTTTTATCGGGATGTCACGTCCACTCTAACGCCCACAAACGACAATAATACTAAAACCCGTCTAACGCCCATGCTTTTTAATATTTTGTACAAATTAAAATTGGAGTTTGATTTCAATACCTTCTTGCATGCCAAAAATTATTAAAAGCGAACCAGTCATCAAAAAGTAATACAGAAATGATAATCAATATTTTGCAATTCAATCGAGATTGCACACCACATGCAGCAAATAAGCATATATCCATCCCTCTCGCACTCCCTTAAGCTGAGTAACGGGTACCTAATAGTAGGAGCAATCGACTATAGCGTTTCTTCTTGGTTGAAATTGTTCTTTAAGCAACTTAGCTTCTTATTTGTACATTAGAGGACTTTTTGGTGGTCAAATGAGCTTACCATCAGTAATGGTAGTTTTCTGTACGAAATAAAAATTATTATTTTAACGCTTAGGCGGTGCGCAAAGGGGTCTAGCTTTCAGTAAAAATGAGTCACACAACACTTACATATGTTTCGTCCTTTCCTCAATTTGTCAACTTTTTTGTTCTGATCGAATAAGGGAAATAAGTAGAAGCCTATTTCATGAGTTAAAGTTGGCTAGTCCGTAGCCTAGTCCGTACAATAAAATCAAGTAAACCCGATTTCATGACTCTCATTTAAGAACGTTCGTGCTGAAAGGGTGCTCATATTGAGCACATTTTGGACTTAAATATCTAATAGTCCCCAACTGTTTATTCTGAAAGTGCTCGGTATATAAGGCGCATAAATTAAACACCGTTAATGCCTGCGAGTGGCAAGTCGTAAGTAAACTTAAAATATTAATATTATTTAGATGTATCTCGTTTGTTTCAGTTTCCAATACTTATCTCTTACTAGCATATAATTAAAAACAAATTTAAATTTACAATATATTAATATTGATTAAAGAATTATTCGTTCTTAAGTCATACCTACCACTTTCTAACTTAAATTTTAAATCGTTATTATGTTAAGTACAAATATGATTCGGTTTAAGAACTATTAATTCTTAATTGTAGACCGAAAGGTTCTGAAACCTAGTATTTTCGGTCTTGAAAAATCATGCTTGAAAGCAGCATTTTGTTCTCGGGTTCTGTATCTTCCATGCTTGGCGAAGTTTACAAACCGAAAATACTTTTTTAAAGCACGAAATACATGACTTTTTTTCTGAGTTTATAGCTTCTGTGTTCGTGTTCGGACTTTTACTCTTTATTCACATTGAAATAGCGATAATATTTTATAATTTTGAAGATTAAAGGCTATATTGGCATAGAGCAATTCGCATATATAGAAGTTATGGTCTATTAAATGATGGTTTAGGCTATCATGGTATTGCCTATTAATTTGAAGTGGCAAATGCGCCTTCCAGGGATATTGATTTTTTGAATGACTTCCGAACTTAACAAAAACGAACGCTATAGTCGAGTACCTCAGATAACCGTTACTCAGCTAAAGGGACCAAAGGGAGATGAAGATATGCAAGCAGCAAACCGAAATTGTAATGTGCACCCTATGGTTATGAGGGCGGCAGACAGATTTAAGCGTTATGGGCGTTAGCGTGGGCGTGGCAAACTTTATTTGGGTCAATCGATAGGTATGGACGCGAATAATAAATTACAGTTAAAATTTCTATCATGAAAATTGTGGGCGCCACAAGTTTAGGAGGCTTGTGGCCGTTAGAGTGGGTGAGATCCGAGATCTCAGCGTTCATCCGGGCGGACAGACAGACGGATATGGCTAGATCGACTCGGCTAGCGATCCTGATCAAGAATATATATACTTAATGGGGTCGGAAACGCTTACTTCAACCTGTTGCATACTTTCCAACGAATCTAGTATTCGCTTTTAGTTTACGAGTAACGGCTATAAAAATGGTAATCACTATTGTTTAACAAACTGCCAAAGTTAAAGAATAAAGTATATGGCATCTAGGCGAATATAGGAAACGTCTTAAAATTTTAGAAGTCGTTGCACACCGTCTAAAACAACATTCTATCAAATCTTTTTTTATGATATGCATTTAGAATATCAAAAGAAAATATGTAATGGGGTGAGAGTATGACAGTAGTAGAAAACAAGGAAGAACGCTATAGTCGAGTACCTCGACTATCAGATACCCGTTACTCAAAGGGAAATGGAGATATGCAAGCAGCAAAGCGAGATTAAAATGCGCCACCTACCGGCGGTAGACAGATTTAAGCGTTATGGGCGTTAGAGTGGGCGTGGCAAATTTATTTTTGGATCAATCGATAGGTATTGACGACACCAATACATTTCAGTTAAAATTTTTTATCTAGCATGCAAATTGTGGGCGTCACAGGTTTTCGCGGTTTGTGGGCGTTTAAGTGGGCGTGGCAAACTTTTTTTTAGGTCAATCGATAGGTATTGATGAGAATAATACATTTCAGGTAAAATTTTCTATCTAGCATCAAAACTGTAGGACTTACAGTTTTGGGCGGTTTGTGGGCGTTAGAGTGGGCGTGGCAGTCTACTGAAACAAACTTGCGCTGCGAAAGAAGCTCAGGAATCTGTACGCCAAATCTGAATAGCCTAGCTCTCATAGTTTCCGAGATCTCAGCGTTCATCCGGACAGACAGACGGACAGACGGACATGGCTAGATCGACTCGGCTAGTGATCCTGATCAAGAATATATATACTTTATGGGGTCGGAAACGCTTCCTTCTGCCTGTTACATACTTTCCGACGAATCTAGTATACCCTTTTATTCTACGAGTAACGGGTATAAATACGGGTCCTGGCTCACTAGGTAATAAATCATGTCAAAAAAGGCGGTTGGGGTGACACTAATTAGTCACACAGCATAATTAAGTAATAAATCATGTCAAAAAAGGGGGCAGGGGTGACCCTAATTAGTCACGCATGGTTGCACACAGGTGTTTTAATGACCCAATTGGGATAATTAAGTAATAAAAGTGAGGAACAGGGGGTGGGGGTGAGGATCACCCCAAAGAAATGGTGAAAGTGCGGGTGGGGTGTTTTGTCATGTCTTGTCTTGTCTTGTCTCTTTCTCACCCCAAAGGTGTGTGTGTGTGAGGGGTGTTTTGTCATGCGAAAAAATGTGTGGTTGTTTAGAGTGATCTTTACCCGAATAGAGTGTGAAGGAGTGTGAGAGAGAGGCGTTTTGTCATGCGTAGGAATTTGTGATTGCTTGTGTGTGAGGGTTGTTTTGTCCTGCGTAGGAATTTGTGGTTGCTTAGAGTGATCTTTACCCGAATAGGGTGTGTAGGTGTGTGAGAAGGGGGTTTTGTCATGCGTAGGAATTTGTAAAAGGATATTTAGGTCGATGACGAGGAGGAGGGGGAAGTTGTTTTATTATGCGTGGCCGTTTTGTTGATTCAATTAGGGTTGTAGATGATATCTGTTAGTGTACCTGTTAGTGAACCTGTCTTCGGTCTTGTCGTCAAAAGGTGTTGGTTTGAGGGATATTAGACCGCATACTTTTGTGGTGTGAAACAAGCGTGAGTTCGAGATCCTCACCCTCTTTAGCGAGCATTAGATGGGAATGTGAGCGTGAATATCTAAATTATGTTGCTTCTAACTTGTATTAAGTTAAGGAAAGGGTAATCTTAAATGTTTCAATTCTATAGTGGAGGTGGAGGTGGTGGCGGTTCCTAACAGAATATACACGAAAAATGAGATCGTTTATTTAGTCATATACAATTTTATTTAATCATATTCGTGGTAAATTAGTTTCCATTTAGTTTTTTAAATAAATTAATGCATCTTTCCATCAATTTTAAGGCATCTTCTTCTTTCTTTTCAACATGCATACACCTGCAAGTGTCAGGTCGAACTTTACAATCATCATATGCCCAAGCACATGATGATAGGTGTTCTCCATACTTGGAATTATTTACTGGGGTGGCTTCTACATCTTTAAAAAATGTATGAAATGATTTAATTTTCGTAATATGTTCCTTGAAGATCTCACTTCCATGCTCCTTTAAGAACTCCTCAATTTTTGAGGAAAACATTTTTTTCTTTCAACGTAATAGTCTGAATGTTTATCTTAAACTAAAGTTTGATAGAGATAAATCATTGTATTATACTGAGAAAACATATGTTAAAAAATGCAACAGCTGATGACAGACCCACACTCGACAGTTTTTTTTTTTTGGTTCTCTCTTTATTTCAGAATTTTAACATATAATGAAATTAATTTTCTAACTCTTTATTGTTGAAATACAAAATGAAAACAAGAACAAGTTTCTATATTATCATTAGAAAATTTAAATAAATTTAAATGTTCTCCAAATGTTGTTTTTATAAACACCTCTACGTCAATACCCATAAACATCTTCCTTGACTCCAGTCGTAATTTCAAGTCCTCTTTTGAAATCATATTTCCAAATGTATTAATAAATAAATTAATTTTATTCTTTAAAGAAGAATAAGTCGGTATATTAAGATTGTTAATAGAATCAGTCATTTCGTAAACTTCTTTTCCCGACTCTCAAAATGTGAATATATGGTGATAAGGTGTTTAGGAGTTTTCGTTTGTGTAAAAGTTTAAGGTTTTATGAGCATTGTTGAGAGAACAGACACCATCCCGAGCATGTAATGAACAATATGGAAAGTGATTTCCATCCGTTCTTTTTAGAGAGGGACAACCAATTTCATCAATGTTAATTACATCATCGATTTTAAAAATTTTTTTGTAGGAATAACCTTTTTTGATATCCCTTACAAATTACTTCCTTTTTTCTAATTATTTCTTTAAATACATTTGTGATTCCTTTATGATGTTTTTTGTTAGCCAAGGAGCTGTTTTTCTACATTTTTTATTCAGTTCATTAAAATTATGTGGAGAGTGTATGATAAAGTAAGAATTCAAGATTGTCTCGTTTTTGAATACGACTCCAATTTCTTTTAGAATAAATTTTTTATTATTCCCAAGAAATCCTTGAACATCAATTGCAACAATGTCTTCACTCATGATTGATTGATTAATTGTTAGACAATCCGCTGAACTAGACCATTCAACGGGTTATACGAGTATTCAACTAAACGATCATGTATGAGCACGCAATATACTTGAACATTTTCGATAGTGGGCTTGGTAAGTTCAATTAAAATCCTAACATCAATGGGTCCCGATTTAACCATTTCATTTTGATAAGATAAGTCTATTACAATAATAGGAGCTTTAGTTTTAAACTCTGTAGGTGATAGTAAAGGAGATTCACTTCGGTTATAGTAGCTGGTTTGAAACGTGCAATACATTTCATATAGGTGAGCAAATCTATCTTTTTCAAAGTCCAAGCTTAAGTCATCGTAGGGATATGTATCAGAGTTTAAGTAGACCCCTAAATTTCTTAAATTGTTTGTAATCAGATTGTGGTTATCTTTAAATCCAATTAAAGCAAATCGTGGAGGTTCTCGTTTAGCAGCTAATTTAACATTCCAAACATGATCTGTTCCATTACTTAGTTCAGGGGTAATGTATGTATCCCAACCACGGAATGCAATCGGTAGATTGGTCCCACTTTTTATAATATCATACATTTTAATTTTCGTTGAATCGCTGGGTGTTATATGAGGAATTTTCCATGTAATATTAGTCATATTGAGATGATATTTTCCGATTAATTCTACGCCACTCGACCGTATATATTCAGTTAATGACTTAGGCGTTCTTCTGGACCCAAAACTTAAATTTGACTGCCACATAATGTCCACTGTCAGCAAGGCCATGAGTGTTCTTGGGTTTATAAAGCGTTGGTCAAAAGAATTTGATGACCCTTATACAACCAAATTATTATATACCTCCCTTGTCCGTCCTATTATGGAATATTGTTCTTCGGTTTGGAGTCCACAATATCAAGTGCATATTGACCGTATTGAGTCGGTACAAAAAAAATTTCTTCTTTTTGCCCTTCGTAGTTTGAACTGGGATCAAAACATAAGGCTACCTTCCTATCAGAGTAGATTACTATTGCTTAATTTACCTACCCTTGCAAATCGTAAAACAATGCTTGGTACTATTTTTATGCAAAATCTTATAAGAGGTGATATTGATTCTGTAGAACTTGTAAACCGCCTAACTTTCAATGTTCCTGTTAGACTAACACGAAATTATTATCCCCTAAATTTGCCACGATGTACATCTAATTTTTGTCTGCACGAGCCCTTTCGCGTTCTATGTAATAATTATAACAACCTTTATCATTTAATTTGCACTTCAACTTCTATCCCGGTATTAAAAACTAATATTTTAACTCATTTGCTTCATTCTTAGATGCTTCTTTTATTTTCATTTGTGTCCCGTCTCTATTTGTTTTTTGTATCTTCCTCGCGAACTCGTATTTTTTTCCCAAATTGATAAAAGGGCCCCGCGCGTAACAAGCACGTGCTTGGTGTCGTTGGGCCACTTGTTTGTACTGCTCGTAGTGCATCAACGTCCATCATATATATATAATTGTGCACTCTCAAATTTATCTTGCTCAAGTACATCATTAAAATTTTTTTAAATTAATAGTAGTAGTTCATGTTAACAAAAATACTTTTTTGAAATCTTCAGCAAATCCGAGTAAATTAGAAGAATTGTAAAGTCTCTTGCTTTCAAATTGATTTAAAGAAACAAAGTTTTTTATTGTAGAAGTAATACGACTAAATCGTGTTCTATCTAGCTCAACACCATTTATTTTATAACGTATTTCATCTAAAAAGTATGCCATACAATTATTTCTCATCCTCCCCATTACATTTTAAGTTTCTACCGCTCCCCCTTCCTTAATTAGGGTAATATCTCCTTGAAAATTTAGAAGACTCTCATGGGCGAGTACATATAAATCATTATTTTGGATTTTAAATTTTATCCCATCATATGGTTTAAATGATTGTTGATACGGTGAATAACTGTGATATTCTTTCTTTGATATACTATCATCAGAGAAAGGGTTTTCTCGTTCTGCCAATATTTCATTCAACCCCATAACTTTAGTTAATCTCGCCATTTGAAGCCCAGTGATTTAAGAATTAACTTATTTTTTAATGTAAGTGTGTGTCTTTTTGGTTTCGATCCTCTTCCTCTAACTTTATGTTTTAAAGTGTGCTGATGATGGTAAGTATCACCTCTTTTATTGTATACAATCATTGTATTAATCTTAAGTGTAAACGAATTGTATAGTTTTCACCGCATAAATTTATTAATTCACCGTTCTGATCAGTTATGTGAATAGAGAGTGTACTTATTTCTCTAGTGTTGACTGGTAAGTAAATAAGATTGTGTGGTGTGATATTCATTTTATAGCCTGGTGGAACATTAATTCCAAATTCGTATAATGAATGATCTTGTCTACTATCAATATATGAGCCGCTTACAATATTACATACTAAGCGTATTGTGTTTATTTTTAAAATGTTGACAGGTTGATCAGATATATATGTATTTTTCAAGTCGGGGTAAATTATTTTTTTATTGAAACCAAGCAATTGTCCAATGGAGTTGTTTCTATTAAAATAAATAGGTTCCTTGGTAGTTGTAATATGAACTTGAAGTGTGTTATTATTACTCTCCATTTGAAATGTTTTCTCAAGATCATAATCTTTTAGTTTATTTTTTAGAAAATCATAAATATCATTGAGTTCATATGACCCGATTGGAAGTTGAATTACTTTATCACCAATATGAAATAGATTATTATTTTTATCAACATTGGGTATAGAATTGTACATATGAAAGTCAATGAGTGCACACTCATATTCACCATTTGTCAGTTCAATGGGTGGGAAATAAGAAATGTTTGTAATGGGTTCATTGCCATTTAATGTAAGAGTGAATGATCTACTCATTTTGGGGTCTAATAATGTACTGTGAAAATATAGCTTACAGAATGAAACTTATATTCTCAAACAATTATAAATTCATTAAAACCCTTCCTGTATCTTCCCTTTTCCATATCGTTATCTTTACTTATTATGAGGAATCCGTATTTATCACTCCAACACTTTTGACAAATTTTCATAAATGAATCATAGGACATATCAGTATTTACATGATCACGATATATATGACGCATATTTAAATCATCTTGTTTAAACATTATAATCATATTCGCGTTATCACGTATTAGATGTTTTGGAATATGAGTATATGTTTGGCATAGGTAAAAAGAATCTATATTTTCCGATTAATTGTGCACTCTCAAATTTATCTTGCTCAAGTACATCATTAAAATTTTTTGATATTAATAGTACTTGTTCATGTTTACAATTTAATAATACTTTTTTGAAATCTTCAGCAAATCCAAGTAGGTTTTTAGGGGGTATTGAAAAGTTGAAGTGGGGGGTTAAATTGAAAACGGGTCCTCCACTCCATCCAGAATTGTAAAGTCTCTTGCTTTCAAATTGATTTAAAGAAACAAAGTTTTTTATTGTAGAAGTAATACCACTAAATCTTGTTCAATCTATTTCAACACCATTGATTTCATAGCGTATTTCATCTAAAAAGTATGCCATACAATTATTTCTCATTCTCGCAATAACATTTTGAGTTTCTACCGCTCCCCCTTCCTTAATTATGGTAATATCTCCTTGAAAATTTAGAAGACTCTCATGGGCGAGTACATATAAATCATTATTTTGGATTTTAAATTTAATCTCATCATATGGTTTAAATGATTGTTGATACGGTGAATAACTGTGATATTCTTTCTTTGATATACTATCATCAGAGAAAGGGTTTTCTCGTTCTGCCAATATTTCATTCAACCCCATAACTTTAGTTAATCTCGCCATTTGAAGCCCAGTGATTTAAGAATTAACTTATTTTTTAAGGTAAGTGTTTGTCTTTTTGGTTTCGATCCTCTCCCTATAAATTTATGTTTTAAAGTGTGCTGATGATGGTAAGTATGACCTCTTTTATTGTATATAATCATTGAATTAATCTTAAATTTAAACGAATTGTATAGTTTTCACCACGTAAATTTATTAGTTCACCGTTCTGATCAGTTATATGTATAGAGAGTGTACTTATTTCTCTAGTATTGACTGGTAAGTAAATAAGATTGTGTGATGTGATATTCAATTTATAGCCCGGTGGGACATTAATCCCAAATTCGTATAATGAATGATCCTGTCTACTATCAATATATGATCCCAATATTTCATTCAACCCCATAACTTTAGTTAATCTCGCCATTTGAAGCCCAGTGATTTAAGAATTAACTTATTTTTTAATGTAAGTGTGTGTCTTTTTGGTTTCGATCCTCTTCCTCTAACTTTATGTTTTAAAGTGTGCTGATGATGGTAAGTATCACCTCTTTTATTGTATACAATCATTGTATTAATCTTAAGTGTAAACGAATTGTATAGTTTTCACCGCATAAATTTATTAATTCACCGTTCTGATCAGTTATGTGAATAGAGAGTGTACTTATTTCTCTAGTGTTGACTGGTAAGTAAATAAGATTGTGTGGTGTGATATTCATTTTATAGCCTGGTGGAACATTAATTCCAAATTCGTATAATGAATGATCTTGTCTACTATCAATATATGAGCCGCTTACAATATTACATACTAAGCGTATTGTGTTTATTTTTAAAATGTTGACAGGTTGATCAGATATATATGTATTTTTCAAGTCGGGGTAAATTATTTTTTTATTGAAACCAAGCAATTGTCCAATGGAGTTGTTTCTATTAAAATAAATAGGTTCCTTGGTAGTTGTAATATGAACTTGAAGTGTGTTATTATTACTCTCCATTTGAAATGTTTTCTCAAGATCATAATCTTTTAGTTTATTTTTTAGAAAATCATAAATATCATTGAGTTCATATGACCCGATTGGAAGTTGAATTACTTTATCACCAATATGAAATAGATTATTATTTTTATCAACATTGGGTATAGAATTGTACATATGAAAGTCAATGAGTGCACACTCATATTCACCATTTGTCAGTTCAATGGGTGGGAAATAAGAAATGTTTGTAATGGGTTCATTGCCATTTAATGTAAGAGTGAATGATCTACTCATTTTGGGGTCTAATAATGTACTGTGAAAATATAGCTTACAGAATGAAACTTATATTCTCAAACAATTATAAATTCATTAAAACCCTTCCTGTATCTTCCCTTTTCCATATCGTTATCTTTACTTATTATGAGGAATCCGTATTTATCACTCCAACACTTTTGACAAATTTTCATAAATGAATCATAGGACATATCAGTATTTACATGATCACGATATATATGACGCATATTTAAATCATCTTGTTTAAACATTATAATCATATTCGCGTTATCACGTATTAGATGTTTTGGAATATGAGTATATGTTTGGCATAGGTAAAAAAAATCTATATTTTCCGATTAATTGTGCACTCTCAAATTTATCTTGCTCAAGTACATCATTAAAATTTTTTGATATTAATAGTACTTGTTCATGTTTACAATTTAATAATACTTTTTTGAAATCTTCAGCAAATCCAAGTAGGTTTTTAGGGGGTATTGAAAAGTTGAAGTGGGGGGTTAAATTGAAAACGGGTCCTCCACTCCATCCAGAATTGTAAAGTCTCTTGCTTTCAAATTGATTTAAAGAAACAAAGTTTTTTATTGTAGAAGTAATACCACTAAATCTTGTTCAATCTATTTCAACACCATTGATTTCATAGCGTATTTCATCTAAAAAGTATGCCATACAATTATTTCTCATTCTCGCAATAACATTTTGAGTTTCTACCGCTCCCCCTTCCTTAATTATGGTAATATCTCCTTGAAAATTTAGAAGACTCTCATGGGCGAGTACATATAAATCATTATTTTGGATTTTAAATTTAATCTCATCATATGGTTTAAATGATTGTTGATACGGTGAATAACTGTGATATTCTTTCTTTGATATACTATCATCAGAGAAAGGGTTTTCTCGTTCTGCCAATATTTCATTCAACCCCATAACTTTAGTTAATCTCGCCATTTGAAGCCCAGTGATTTAAGAATTAACTTATTTTTTAAGGTAAGTGTTTGTCTTTTTGGTTTCGATCCTCTCCCTATAAATTTATGTTTTAAAGTGTGCTGATGATGGTAAGTATGACCTCTTTTATTGTATATAATCATTGAATTAATCTTAAATTTAAACGAATTGTATAGTTTTCACCACGTAAATTTATTAGTTCACCGTTCTGATCAGTTATATGTATAGAGAGTGTACTTATTTCTCTAGTATTGACTGGTAAGTAAATAAGATTGTGTGATGTGATATTCAATTTATAGCCCGGTGGGACATTAATCCCAAATTCGTATAATGAATGATCCTGTCTACTATCAATATATGATCCCCGTACAATATTACATACTAAGCGTATTGTGTTTATTTTTAAAATGTTGACACGTTGATCAGATATATATGTTTCTTTCAAGTTGGGGTAAATTATTTTTTTATTGAAACCAAGCAATTGTCCAATGGAGTTGTTTATATTAAAATAATTAGGTTCCTTGGTAGTTGTAATATGAACTTGAAGTGTGATATTATTACTCTGCATTTGAAATTTTTTCTCAAGATCTTAATCTTTTAGTTTATTTTTTTAAAAATCATAAATATCATTGAGTTTATATGATCCTATTGGAAGTTGAATTTCTTTATCACCAATATGAAATAGATTATTATTTATATCAACATTGGATAAAGTGTTGTACATATGAAAGGCAATGGGTGCACACTCATATTCACCATTTGTCAGTTCATTGGGTGGGAAATAAGAAATGTTTGTAATGGGTTCATTGCCATTTAATGTAAGAGTGAATGATCTACTCATTTTGGAATCTAATAATGTACTGTGAAAGTATAGCTTACAGAATGAAACTTATATTCTCAAATAACTATAAATTTATTATTATATTATTCGTTTTTCCATATCGTTATCTTTACTTATTATGAGGAATACGAATTTATCACTCCAACACTTTTGTCAAATTTTCATAAATGAATCATAGGACATATTAGTATTTACATGATCACGATATATATGATGCATATTTAAATCATCTTGTTTAAACATTATAATCCTCGGCTGAGGAACTTGTGAGATGGTTCCAAAGTCGCCTAGCTGGGGCAACCGAGCGGGTCGCAGGTGAATAAGCTGGTGGGATAAGTCAAACACGGAATCTTGGACGTAAATAAACAGTCCCGGACAGCCAGCGGGTATTTTGCAACGAAGCAATACCGACGATGCGAGTTGTTCAGCCGCATCTAAATAGTTGCTTTACACAAACCCACTCCCAGTTATGCTTCACCCCAAAGAAGGTAAAACTCGAACCTGCATATTAGACAAAAGGCATCTTAGTATATTTCTACTTCGCAATTACAGCAACGGAGACAACACCGCAGTAAGCCTGGAGCTGCAAAGTGGCTCGATAAGGGTCCTATCGGCCTACATGGCCTTTAAAAAGGAAAACCCCCCAGATGCGCTGGTCAGAGGACTGGCAGAGGAATGCGAAAAGCTCAGGAAAGGTTTGGTATAGGCTGTGACGCCAACTCCCATCACACCCAGTGCGGTTGCCCAAACAACAACGACAGATGTGAGTCTCTTTTTGATTTTATTCTAAATTCGAACCTATTCTTATGCAATAGGGGCAATGTCCCTACATTCATAACTAAAGCTTGACAAACGATCACAGATCTACCATTGGTATCAGATTCACTCGTAGGCGCAGTCAAAAACTGGGCAGTCTCTGACGAGCACTCCTTTCCGGACCATAGATTCATAGAAACTGTATTGTCCCTTGATTCGCCCTTGCCGATCAGCTTCGCTAACCCCAGACGAGCCGACTGGCACAGGTACAAAGAAGTTCTGACGAATATCCTCCCAATGGAACCATCAGAAAGCATCACACAGCCACAGGAGCTGGACGGAACAGTATATAAATTCACAGAGGCATGCAACACTGCACTCAAAGTGGAATGACCCACAGGGAAACCAAGGGGAAGGAAAAAACCCCCCGGTGGACCCAACAACTATCAATCCTCAGAACCAACTGCAGATGCCTGTTTAACAGAGCAAAGGCGGGAAATGAGGACATTAACTGGATGAACTACAAGTATGAACTAGCCTCTTACAAAAAGGCCATTAGAAGAGCAAAACGAACGGCATGGAAGACCTCCTGCTCTGACATAGAAAAAGCAACTGATGCCGCAAGGCTCAGGAAAATACTCTCTAAGACAGCCGCGCCCTTGGGCTATCTTCAAAAAGCAAATGGATCATGGTCAGACTCCAGTAAAGAGTCCTTGGACCTGCTCCTAGACGCTCACTTCCCGGGGAGCTAACAAACAGGTCATCCTCCTAAAAGAGGAGCAGGAGAGGGAATCGACATGAAACAACATGAACATGAAATGGTCCATTCATAAATTCAAACCATACAAATCGCCGGGACCGGTCGGGATAACACCGACTCACATCCAACAAACAGGACAAATAGCCATAAACTGGTTGAAAAAAAATTCCAGTCCATCCTGACGGTAGGAGAACTACCAACAGCGTGGCAAGAAACAAAGGTGGTTTTCATTCCCAAGGCAGGGAAGGCCACTCACACCACAGCAAAGGATTTTAGGCCAATAAGCCTAACATCATTCCTGCCTAAGAGCTTTGAAAGAATGATAAGCCTACACATAAGGGCCACCGTAGACCCGACACAAATATCAGAAGCACAGCACGCTTACACCAAAGGTAAGTCAACCGAATCGGCGCTACACTCGGTGGTAAGCAGCATCGAGAAATCACTCAACATCAAGGAATACACACTGATCGCCTTCCTGGATATAGAGGGAGCCTTCAATAACGTGCGCCCCACTGCTGTAACAGAATCTCTCACAGAACTAGGGGTTGAGCCGCCAATGGTGAGGCTAATCCATAAATTGCTGATAAACAGAATGGTCACAGCCACACAAGGGACCTCAACCCAGACTAGACTAGTGAACAGAGGCACCCCGCAAGGAGGTGTACTATCACCCCTTTTGTGTAATATCGCAGTAAATAAACTACTGCGGATTCTGGAGGGTGGAGGTTGTAAGGTCGTGGCATACGCAGACGACGACGCCATCATCTTTAATGGAAAATATCCACAAACACTTGGTGAACGGACTCGGGGTAAATCCCTCGAAAACAGAACTTGTTCTATTTACAAATAGGTACAAAATTCCACAACTTAACCCACCCATTTTAAACAATTGTAATCTCTCTTTTAGGGATCACGCCAGGTACTTGGGGTTAGTACTAAATAAACGCCTCAAATCGGGCTTAAACAACCAAGAAAGAAAAAAAGCAATCTGGCTAAGATGGGGCATGTCCCCTAGAATAGTTAACTGGATATACACAGCGGTAGTCAAGCCAATCCTACTGTACGGAGTGGCTCTGTGGTGGACCGCCTTGCACAAACAATGCAAACTGACTCCTCTAAACAAAGTACAGCGAATGGCGTCGTTGTGTATTAGTGAAGGCCTTCGAACCACCCCGAATGAAGCGCTGAATGCGATCTTGAACCTCCCTAGCCCGGACTTAGCAGGCATGGAAAGGGCTAAATCGGCAGCTATTCGACTGAGGGACACAGGGCAGTGGAAACCCCCATTTTATGGCCATGCTAAAATTCTCCAGCATGATAAATCGATTCCGAAGATCACGGATCTATGCAAATCCATTGAATATAGTCACACACCCTTTGAGGCCCTGATTCCTGATAGAGAGGAATGGAAACAGGACCGAACGGGCACGACGGACGCAATCTGTTTTTATACAGACGGCTCCAAATTAGAAGGACTCGTTGGCGGAGGTGTATACTCCGAACAATTAGATATCAGGAAGACATTCAGGCTCCCGGACCACTGTAGCGTCTTTCAGGCGGAGGTCCACGCTATAAAAGAAGCACTAACCTGTTTAGGGAACTTTAGCCTCCAGAGAGGACACCTTAACATATATAGTGACAGCCAAGCGGCTATTAAGTCGATCTACTCGACAAACACCAACTCCCGTACAATAGCAGACTGTCGCAGATCTCTCCACGAGATGGCAAATCAGTTTACTATCGGCTTAAATTGGGTTCCGGGTCACCGGGACATCGTAGGATACTGCATAGCGGACGAATTAGCCAGGCAGGGCACCACCAAGCCTCTCCTCCCAGGAGAGGAAAATGTCGGTATGCCCATGTCTACTTGCAAGCTATACATAAAAAACCACTTCAACACACTAGCCAACACCCATTGGCAAAACGCACCACAGTGTCGCATCGCTCACCAGACATGGCCTGTGATAAACAACAAAAAAACCTTGGAGTTACTCAAACTCAGCCGCACAGAGTGTGGCATGTTGATTCGAGCTCTTACAGGCCACTGGCTTGTTGGCGCACATACCGGCCGGCTAAAAGCCCCGCAAAATGATTTCTGCAGAAGCTGTAGGGATGAGGAAGAAGTGGAAACGGTAGAACACCTTCTCTGCTTCTGCCCAGCCCTATGCAGACTCAGACTGAAACACTTAAGAAGCCCCTTCATCGACGATCTTACCGAAATATCGGAGATTAATCTTCAAAAGCATAAGTGCCTTTATTAAATCTTCCGGGTGGAAGCCATGCTGATCAGCTTAACACAGGTTGAAACTACTAGAAACGGGACCCTAGAGAAGGAAAACGAAATCATGCGGTATCACAATGGACCCATAGAGGTCTAAAAGTGTCGGACTATAGTCTGACAGCCGCCCTAAACTAACCTAACCTAGGAAGTGGAAATTTATGGACTCTATCACCAGGTCTATACTTTTTTAGTTTTCTTAATAGTTTTAAGGATTATACTAAGAATGATTTAGAATCATATAAAAACATTTAAATTGAAACAAGTGCTCACAAAGAAACCAGGTGGTCAAATAAAAGGAAATCGTTCTAAAAAATATTCTGGTTCTGGGTATGTGAGACTACAAAAAATACCACCAAACTATGTACATTGGGATAATGTTAATGAGCTTGTTGAAAGATTGCAACTCTTAATGGCATCAAGAGCTGCTGGTAATAACAACCATACTAATGAAATTCTTTCAATAATAGAAGAATTGCGGGAAGCAAAAATAATACATTAACAAAATAGAAAATATTTTCTCATTTTGTTTAATAGTAAAATGTCTATTGACAAATTTGGTCACTTTTCAAATGATAGAGATTTTTCCTCGCTTTTCAAAAGGGAAGTTGAGAGTCTTACAGGTATATATCTAGATACTGATGGTTACATAAATGTTCAGAAAAAAAGAATTAAAAACTTTTCAAAACCAATAAATAGAAATGATTTGGCTATTAAATTTTATGTAGATGATAAAATTAATGAAGCGAAATCACATCAAATGGAAACTATAACTAAATCATTTCAACTACGAAATAAAAGAGTATCATAGCTGAAAAGTAAAGTAATAAAAATGATAACTCAAATGGAGTATATACATAATTCATTAAAAGAGCTTCTTGATAAATTGGAATATCTTAACCAATTCATAAACCAACATTTAAAAAACTCTCCACCAATCATTCGATCTAATCAGATACAATTAGTTGGAACAATACTTTGAAATAGTCAATTTTCACGTCGTGAAAACGAAGAAGAAGTTTTAACAATTAATGTGGATCATACATAAATATATCATTCTTTCATTATTTATTTTATAATTAAAATGTCAGTTGATAAGTTTGGTTATTTTTAAAATGAGAAAGAGTACTCAAAAGATATAACATAAGGTGTAGAAAAATTCCAATGTATTCTTAATGATTATGATGGACATTTAAATGTTCAGAGGAAACGATTTAAAAATTCCCTACCCTTCGTTCATGAAAATGATATTGCAACAAATTTGTATATTGATGATGAAATAAATAAACTAGTACAGAATACATCTAATGAAATTTCTAAGCAACCGCAGAACCAAGAAATCTTTAGATTAAGATCTAGAATCAATAATATTGAGGGAAAAGTGAGTGAAATTTCTAAAAAATTGGAATTTCTCATGAAAACTATTAATAAGATAGTGGATGATATAAATGAAATAGAAAGTAACATTTTCAATTATATAATTGCACCAACCTCAGTTTTAAAAATTAAAACTCAATCTTTAGAGAAGAAACCATTTATACCAAATAAAATAAAGCTGTGATTAAACGAGATATTGTAATTGAGTTACATCGCCCATCATTCAAGAATTTCTCGGCTATTGATGCTGATCAAGAATATATACACTTAATGGGGTCGGGAACGCTTCCTTCTGCCTGTTACATACTTTCCGACGAATCTAGTATACCCTTTTACTCTACGAGTAACGGGTATAAACATAGGAGATAAAAAATCGGAAAAAAAGTCGAGCACCTATAATTAGTAAGACATCACAAGAATTAGTGTTGGGGATCAATGATAGTGATACAGAATTTATTTTAAAAAGAAACACTACTCATAAATTAAAAAGCACTGAAAACATGCATAATTCACAAATCGAATTTACAAAGAGAGGAATATTAGAGAATTTTAAACAAAAAGTAGTTGAGAATGAAAGGAGAATAGGAGGACATATAAATTTAGGAAGAAGGGGTCTAAACAGATTCTTCACCGTCCAATACAAAAGTGCTACGGTAGGAGTTAAATGCCATTATAATAATATATATAGAAGATCACATTCTAGGCGAAGTCTGAGCAAGTCTAAACGCACAAATTTAAAATATTTATCTAGCCACCACCGCCACCGAAAATCTAAACGCAATATTAATACCCCCCTAGCAACGTTAGGAATTAATTGTTTTGAATTTGCAGAAGTTTTGTCCCATTCAGTAATTAATGCAGGAAGACGGAAAGATAGGATTGTTTATGAAAGAATATCGAAAGATGCTGATCTTCTTTCCAAACAAGAGAGTAAACGAGAAGAGATAGAAAAAGAAGAACCAGGTTATCTTAGTGATGGTCCACAAATCCATGAAATTGAAATCGATGAAGCAGAAAGAGTTAATGGGTTATATTTAAGAAAGAGAAATTTAGCAGATCAAGTGATGATTGAATATTTAAATAAAAAATAAAGTGAAATTAGCACAGATAAAATGTCAATTAACGATATTACCAATTTCAAAATAACTAATAGTAATATTATATCATAATCTGATTGAGTAAGGAAATATGTTTGTTTTTGCAGAATATAAAAAAAGAAGATGCAAATAATAGTTCGAGTAAATTAAAAAAAGTGAAATTAATATATATACAAAATAATTTTTATATTTTCAGAACTCCAAAACATTAATAAAAAAGTTAAAATTAATATTTCGGATGGAACACAAAAAGGGTAGTTGAATACATATAAAATAATATTTTTATATATACTAATAATATTTATATTTTGAGAACTGAAAAACATTTATAAAAAAGAGGTTGGCAAAGTTTCTCTTGATTTGTATAATGACGATGATGATGATGATGAGCACGATGTAATCCTTTATGATGATGTTAGTCCGGAACCATGTATTCCAAGATCATCTAGTGAGGATGAAACTATTGTTGGTGAGGATGGTATAGATAACAATGTTCAAACTATACCGTTTAATTTAGATGAAGATAGTGATGAATACATTAAATCAATTCTTTGAGTAATGATGACAATAAAGTGTATAGATTAGAGGGTGGTATAGATAACTATAGTCAAACTATACCTCTAAATATAGAATATATATATAGAATATTTAGAGGTATAGTTTGACTATAGTTATCTATACCAAATTGAGTGTAATTCCAAGAAAATATTGTAATTGTTCTGTTAAATACAAATTTTATAATGTTCTGAATTGTAATATTTGGTTAATACATTTTCTTAAATTTTAACTGAGAACTACTTTTTTACATTTAACTGTTGATAAAAGATGATTTTTAGACCTAATCATTGACATAGAACCTACCACTTAAATTATAGAGATAAAGTTTTTCATCAGAATAATCTGATGTATCAAACTTCATCTCAATATCATTCTGAAGATCTTAAAAAAAATCTTCAGTTTTAATAGTATAATTTTAATCTTATTTAATCTTTTCATTTGAAATGCAAAGAAGTTTTATGAAAACTTTTTTACACTATGGAAGTTTGACTTTGAAATAAGATATCTACCACAATACCTTTTTGCGCCAGAAGAATCTGATGGTGAAACACTTTCCCATTCAGTAATTAACTTTATATCAACGCGATTGTCCACGTTTTCCATGGTTTTTCCATAGACAGCATTATTTAAAAGTTTAAAAAAATCGTTTTCAAATGTCTTTTTTGCATTAGTTCTATGGAATGTATTCAAATCAATATATGTTTTTAATCAAGGCTTCTGAAAGAAGCGAAGACCTCTATGATTTTTTTCTTGAATTAATCAATTTTATATACACTGTTGAAAATTTTTTTAATGAATTATATATTTTTCTTTATCCCTTAAATCAGCAATTCATTTTTTTATTTTATCTGAATTTGTTGGTAACTGATTATTACAACAAAATGGAAGATCATTGTGTTTATTGTGCAATTTAAAAGGATATTTTAAATCTACCTCAAAAGTGTATCCATATTCACTATCATCTGCAATCTCTGTAATGTTTATACTATTAAGTTCTCCCCTTGAACTCCATTCAAAACCTCCATAAAATAAAGATTGCGACATAGACTAACCATACAAATTATTTGCATCCAAATAAATCAAATATGATGATTTTTGAGTACTATCAAAATTCTCAACTGTAGTATGCACTTATAACGAATATCTACTGTACCAAGAGTACTTGAATCAAACACACTGTAACACTTTGTTGCAGTGTTTATATAAACAAAAGCTCCGTCAAAAACCTAAGTGGCCGAAACATGAGTCGATCGGCGCGCTCAAAGAAAGTGCAAGTGTCAGCATTCTGTTGCACACGCCGGCCGCTCAGCCAAACTCAAGTACATACATAGACCCTCGCGCTCCAGCTAAAGAGAGCATAATTAAATACACTTGATATACATAAGATATACATAGCCGTCTCTCTGCCGCCCAACTGTAGGCAGCGCAGCTACAAGACTTTGGCTTACTTAGATCCTAAGGCAAATTGTAAAATCAGAAACAACTTGACGTTGGAAGCGGCATTAACGCTGCTCCTAAATACAAAAACCAAATACAAATAATGAATATTGAAACTATTAAAAGATGCGTTCTCATTAAATGAATAAGGAATATTAAAACTACCAATACAAGGAGTTTCTCACAACACAACATATTTGTTATTTGCTTTAGCATATCTACATGTACATTGTACTAAGCCACCACGAATACCACTTTGAATAAATTTATACTGATCTATTTCAGTTAATAAATCTAATTCAATTTTAGTACATTTTAACATAGCTTCCCATGATAATCCTGGTGTAGTGAAAAAATGTGCTGGATCGAGTGAATAAATTTTAGTACAAAGTCTTCGGAAGTTTTCAAAGAAATCAGACATTAATAAAACATCTGCTTTCAAGTATAATTCTAAATAATCTTTAAGATTCTTACAAGAAAACTTATTCCATACCTTTTGCGCGGAGTATAATTTTCAATTGAACATTCATTTTCGGTTAAGGGACTATAAAAAGCTTCTCTAGTAGGTAATTTACTTTCTTTTAATTTCTCAACTGAATCTAAATATTCATATATTCTTCGCATTAAGTTGAAATGATTTTCATTAGGGAAAAATGATCTTGCTATATACATTTTTTCACTATCTAGATTTGAAGCTAAGGCATAAATCGAAACGAATCTCGAAAACGGATTTCAAAGTTGCCACCATTACTTATAGTTATAATTTTTGAAATTGAGATATATTGTTCCTTATTTAATGGAATTACCTTTATTTCACCAGGTATAGTTGCCAAATCTTTTATAAATAGATGGCAATCATACCTGGTGAAATTGTGGAAGAAATCCGGAATAAATTTTGGAACTTTATATTTTAAATTGCACGCATTATGTGCTGCATCCCTAAATTTTCCGGTGAAGTGACAATGATCAATAACTTTATCTAATAAAAGGGGAGTGTTACATATAAGGTGATTATTAGATTTCTTGAAATCATCTTCTTCAACATCAGACATTACTATAGGAACAGCTTTTGAAATATGGTTTTCGTATATAAAAGTTAAATTTTCTATTAGAGATAAGAGAAAATTCATTCCTGAGTTGAATCTACTTTCTAAAAAAGTCTTATCTAAACTGTTGTCATGTGCACACTTTATAAAGTATGCAAGTGACGTATACGCAAATACCCTGGATACCAAACCCAACATACAACCTGTATATCCCGAGATACCCATTATTCCAATTGTCAATAACATAAGTCCATAGCCTACTATCGCAGTTATTCAAATCAATCCGACATAAACATTTAACACCTCAGACACAAATCTTTCCCACGCCTTCAATCGGCAGCACCAGAATTATAAACACTTTTCACGCCTTTATCGACGACGGTAGACATAAACAATATTCAAACAATCAAAATTCTCAATCAAAGTCCACTTTCGCTGCTCGCGTCGCTGTCACCGCTAAAAGCCATAGTTATAAGAATGATGCATTTTGTAAAATCAGTTTAAGATTGGGGATCTAACTTGAAAGAACTTTAGCAATAAAAACTCCGCTGTATATTAAAATAAAAATCGCTTTTTTTTTAATATATCCCGAAGCAAAAAACATAATTTGCATATGAAACAGGTTTATGTATATTTATAATATTTAGATTTAACGTTTCTTTTTGTCAATGGGTTGAAGGATGCATTCAAAGTCAGCGTAAACTGTCATTGGTACCATCACTTCCTTTTGAATATTCCTGTACCGTAAAGTGGCATGCTTCATATTGGGTAAGCGTGAGACTTTTTTTCCACGGACTTCTGAATGTCGGTTGGCAGCATCTTCACTATACGAATAATTTAAACAAATTTGGCAGAACCATTTTTTTATTTATCTCTCGAAACTTAAGAGAAAACCAAACTAAATTAAAGAAAAAAAAATTTTTTGTAATATAAAAAACATAAAAATATTATAAGATTAAAATAAAAAAAAAAAAAACATATAAATGATATGGTAAAACAACTTACTTTGAGAGATTTTTAATCCAAGTAAAATGTGCTTTACATCCTTTCTCCAGTAGCAACATATTTATAGAATTTGTCCTCACTTCAGGGGAGTAAAATATAGGTCCAAATATAACTCCATCGTCGAATCCGAAAAGTGTAACATTTATATCTTTATTTATTTCCATAAATTTGGATATATCTGCAGGCTTAAGTGAAAATTCCAGTCCAGTGAAACTTTTATTGAATTTATAATTGCTTTTTTAGTTTCCAAACAAGAGGGTAGTTTTATGTATGACGATCCTCTTAAAGGTGAATATTGATTAATATTCATCTCCAATCGAATGAGATGAAGTAAAGTCCATCCACTATCCCTTTCTTGGAATTCTTCCAGCCTCACCAAAATTTTTTCCATATGTTTTTTGTATTCATTTTCTATATTGGAGTAGGCACTTATTATTGTCATCTTACTTTGAAATGACTTTATTTCAATGCATTCCTTTTATTCCTTCAAAAGTGCGTACTCTCCAAAAAGTTAAAAATTTTTTTTCACCGATGAATAACTTTCCAACAATGGGTACAGGTGCGGTAGAAAAGCTTCTCCTGCTTCCTCCATCAATTGTGTTGGATCAATGACATCTTTGTTGGTATTTTCATAGAGGTAGTGAATAATCCTTCCGTGGAATCCAGAAATGATTTTTTTAATCCTTGAATCTACTGGTTCAATAACATTCCTCGCCTCCGGTCGCAGATGATAACTCCACGAAATATGTTATCCGATAGGGTAATGTTGCACTTTGCACAATACTTATTCATTTTTGTTGTTTTTTTTTTTTGACTTGGAAATATTGTACTGTATTGTCATTTGTTCTTTTCACTTTATTATACTTTACTTTAACTGTAAAGTATTTTACTTTTTATCAATTTGATAAGTTCTCACAACTCATGTCTGTGTAGTTCACAAGTTCACACAACTATACTTTACGGTTAGTAAAGTATTTTACTGTTTATCAATTTGATAAGTTTACGCAAATCGAATTCGGATGTAAATTAACACGAATTACCTGAGGGTTCGCACGACGATTTAGATGGTTCGCTCAACTCGAATAGTTTTCTAAAACTAAACTACTTTCCACATTTCTCCTTAACACATACATTTTTTGAAAACTTAGAAGGTAACCGTTTTTCCTTTCTATAAGCGCGTGAGAAAAAATTGGCAAATATGATTAAATAAAAAAGTATTTGACTAAATAAACGATCTCATTTGTTTTTGTGTATATTCTGTTAGGAACCACCATCACCATCACCACTCACACACACACACCTTTGGGGTGAGAAAAAGACATGACAAAACATGCTTTTTATGCTAATTAGGTCATTAAAACACCTGTGTGCAACCATGCGTGACTATTTAGGGTCAACCCACCCCCTTTTTTGACATGATTTATTACCTAGTGAGCCAGGACCCGTATTATTCTACTACTTATGATCTTAAAAATTTCATGAAAAACAAGACAGAAAGTAATAGACGAGCGTCTCGACTTTCAAAGTTTCAGTTATAAAATCGGAGTTCTCATACGAGTATGAGTATTACAGCACAAGTGATGCTGTAATACTCATACTCGTATGAGCTATTGTATTATCATTAAAATCAATATAATTATTTCCGTTGGCAAGGCCAAGTTGACTTGGTTACCGTATGTCGTACTAAACTTAAGTATAGAAACCCTTTTTCTAGGAACTTAAATAAAGTATGTGTAGTTAGACATCGGAAATTCAAGGTACAACATTTATTTTGTTCTAGTATTAATTAAATGACAAACTTCAAATTGTTTTCCTTTTACTTAAAGAGTATCTAATAATTAATTTTTCTCATCAAATTTAAGTTGCATAGTTTTGGGAATTAAAGGTAAGCAAGGAATGTTTTTCATGAAACGGATTGCACATTTTATCGCTCAATATCTTCCAAACGGTAATTTTGATGACAAAGAGCGTTATATATAAAAAGTTGAGAAATCTCACATTTAAAAAAAAATCGTTTGAACCAGTTAAAAAAAAAACAAGGAAGAACGCTATAGTCGAGTACCTCGACTACCAGATACCCGTTACTCAGCTAATGGGACCAAAGGGAAATGGAGATATGCAAGCAGCAAGGCGAGATTAAAATGCGCCACCTACCCGTGATCTCAATATATGGTTATGTGGGCGGTAGACAGATTTAAGCGTTATGCGCGTTAGAGTGGGCGTGGCAAGCTTTTTTTTTTTTGAATCAGTCGACAGGTATTGACGAGACTAATACATTTTAGCTACAATTTTTTATCTAGCATAAAAATTGTTTGCGCCACAGGTTTGGTCGGCATGTGGGCGTTATAGTGGGGGTGGAAATATTTTTTTTAATCAATCGATACGTACTGAGGAGACTATTACATTTCAGTTAACATTTTTTATCTAGCGGTTTGTAGGCGTTGAAGTGCGCGTGGCATATTCGCGTAACGAACTTGCGCTGCGTACAAGGCTGCGGAATTTAAATCTGAGATCCCTTTTCTCTATTTTTGATAGCTTCCGAGATATCCGCGTTCATATTTACGTTTTTTGAAGTTTGTGGGCGGTTTGTGGGCGTTAAAGTGGGCGTGGCAAATTGGTGAAACAAACTTGCGCAGGAATCTCAGGAATCTGCATGCCTAATCCCAGTCTTTTAGCTCCTACAGTTTCCGAGATCTCAGCGTTCATACGGACAGACGGACAGACGGACACGGCTAGATCGACTCGGCTAGTGATCCTGATCAAGAATATATATACTTTATGGGGTCGGAAACGCTTCCTTCTGCCTGTTACATATTTTGCGACGAATCTAGTATACCCTTTTACTCTACGAGTAACGGGTATAATCAAAAAATTGGTAAAAATAAAAGCTTTTAGCTATAACTTTGAATATATTGTATTAAGACAACTTAAGCAAAACTATCATTTTTTTCAAAAGTCGAAGAACAACATTTTTATATCTCGAGATTCTTAATACACCCATAAAGTCCCCAATACCCTTAAACTAAAAAGGAATTCATACAAACCCACAACCAAAGGGACAAACATTTTCATTTTGAAAGGTCACTCAAAATCTTGTTTTTGGAATAACGAGGTATCGTATTTTAACATATAAGGCGTTGTTCGACGCGTATTTTCAGAAAGAAAAATAATTAGTTTAATAGCTGGGGCATTTATACCCACCGACCCCATAAGCTCCAATATTCTAAATTTTCACTTTTACTCTTTCACCGCTCTTTCTCCCAAACTAAGTCTTGATATGCAATCATCTTAGTTTTTCGATTGGGGCATCAATAGTTAAGATCGGACCATCACAGCAGATTTTCAATTCTGTCGCTATGTATAGTAGTCGCCTCCACACTCTCTCCTGGTGCGCTTCGTCACTACGATGACTAACGTCCACAGCTATTAGCAGTAACTTACTGCCAGTAAGATTGTTGGGTATAAGTCAATTTAAGATAAGTAAATAAGAAAGTTTAACAGAGTGATTTTTATTTTTCTGTATAAACATTTTGCTTGCTAGCACTGCTTTATGCTCTTCTCCCTCTCCAACTCTCTGCTTTTGAACTACGCTAGCCTTAAGTTAGCTTCTATTTACAAGTTGACCAATAAACACTTACACGCCGAGGGGTACCTATTATTGTAAAAGTATTATCAGGGAGAATATAATGTCCGTATAAGCTCGGAAATCTCGGAATCTTGAAAGCTAGAATTTTGGTATTAACCAGATAGATATTAGATATTCCTACCCAGTTCCAGTTTGTTTCAGTTCAATGTTATGCCAGTCTGACGCACGTCAAAATTTCAAAAGATTTTTTAAAAGTGTAAGTGGTATTTTTAATTCATCTTAGTGCCCAAAATGTATCAAATCAGAAACAATAAATAGCTGATATGGCCTAAAAAACTAAACAGTTGCAAAACCTTAAGAAAGTGATGTATCTCACTGAAAGCGTCTAATAAGAGTCAATTACTCTTTAAATCATATATATGTTCTTTCCTAAAAAAAATATTCGTGGCAGGTCTCTTTTATATTTGGTAACAAGCACAACATATTTTCTTTGAAGTGTAAACATATATATATATAAACAACACTACATACTTACTATAGTCCTGTAAGTTCATTCCAAGAACTCCTCCTACAATGCGTCAAAACTTTGTTTTTTTCAATTTAAAAGGGATAGTCTTACGTCTGAAGAGTCTTATGGGCTGTATCTGACAGTAATGTTTTGAAATTATTTATTCTTCAAGCTGAAATTCATTGAAAACTTCATAGACATTGAGGAATATCGCACTTAAATATTCCCATTGTTTAAAGGCTGTTCGATCACTGATGTTATCCGGTTATCCTGCTCAATAGTTTCATAGCTTTATCAAATCGAAATTGATGCGCAGGGATTTCATTAGGCTGCTACACTCAGAAACAAAAGCGAACGCTATAGTCGATGCCATCGACTATCAGATACCCGTTACTTGGCTAAGTGTACTGGGAGGACTCAGCAAGTGCGAGGAAGACGGAGATACACATGTTACATACATACTTGTACATATCGGGTACAAAAATCGACCGTGATTTTAAAAACCTATTAAATTAAAAAAATTGTCTTGATTGTAGAAAAAATATTTGATATTTTTGAAAATTTGACATTCAACTTGTTTTTTTTTAAGGAAAATGTGGAAGAATCGAAATGAATTTTATTTTAAAAAAATGGCGATTTTTTCTTGATTGTTTTTCTTCAAGTAATGGTAAATTAGCACTTAAAAAAAACGCTATAGTCGATTACCTCGACTATCAGATATCCAGTGGGCGTTTCCGGTCCCAAAAAGTATATGTATTCTTGATTAGGGTCAATAGCCGAGTCGATCTGTCCGTATGAACGCTTAGATCTCGAAAACTATAAGACCTAGAATGTTGGGAGTTGGCATGCAGATTCTTGGCCTTCCTGTGCAGCAAGGCACCACGCACACTCTAACGGATACACATAATAATTTGTTAAAATTTAAATTATATTTTATTCCTAATATCAATACGCATCTACATCTAAAACGGACCGGCCATTTTAAAGTTATAACCAAGTAACTATTAACATTTTGTAATTCAACCAAAGTGCAAGCCACAGGCAGCATGCAAACAGCTGATTGTTTGCATTGATACGCCAAGCCGTTAGAAGCAGTTTACCTATACCTGTCGGTATATGATAGGTAGCGCTATAGAAGAAGAAGATAGGTGGCGCAATAGTCTAGGTGTGTTAGGAATAAAGCAGAGTCGCTTTAAGCATATCTCCATCCTTCTCCCTCCCTTAAGCGTAACTCCCTTGAGTAACGAGTATCTAATATTTGAGGCCATCGACTATACCGTTTTCTCTTGTTTTTTTGTTGTTGACGGGTTTGTTGCATTCAATTGTTAATTGGTTTGGTTTCCGAATCAAGGATATATTTCCATTTACTGCGACTGTTATAAACGAGGATTCTTCTCCGGTTGACCGACAAAGGGTATAAGACGGACGGTAGATGAATTTCTGACTGCCCTTCTCCATAAAGATTACTTCTTTTATACCGTTGGCTTTTCTGTTGCTTCCGGTCTCTAAGTATGTCTACCAAAGTGTTCCTATCTAGGAACTTTAGGGCGGTCCAAAAAATGAAATTTTGTTCTCACCCTTTCACATGGCTGATTACAGTTTCAAAAAATTGTATTGGATGAGTTTTGGACCCTGCGAAACGTCCTCAAAGCTTCTTTGAAAATTACTAACAAGACATGTTTACCTGCCATAAATTTTTTCAAAAAGATCGATTTCCCCTCCCCAACTTTGTCAACTCCCTTATATCGGTCAATATGAATAAATAATTGACGAACAATACCGAAATGTTTTTGGAGGGATAACTAAATTTAGAAATAGGCACAACGAACTTTCCATCCAAATCAGGGTCACCTATATGAAAATAATATAATATAATATAGTTTATAATATAAATAATATAATATAATAATTATCAGCCTCAACAATGCGTTTGAGTTATAAACTTTGAAACCAATTCGCAGACCTTACAACGCGTTTCTTAAAAAAATTTCGATTGGTATACCCTAAACTCCTCAATTGCACCTTAAAAATGTCCATACAAATATGGACCGCTCTAAGAAACACATTTCCCCTTGTTTCAACAAACTAACCTACTTCTAGATTCCGCTAGGGTCACATTGAGAAAGTTTTGGTGCTTTCGCCATCTAACAGAAGCAACAGACCGTTGCTTTTTTCCTCTTCTTTGTCTATCCCTCTGTCCGCTATAATCGGCGCCCGTAACACTGTTAGAAAAGTATTATGCAAAGCATTAAAGGATTATTTTAAAATTTAACACTTCGTGGACTCAAGCACATAGGGTGGAGGACCGATCTCCCAAAGCGAATCTCGCTTAATCACATAAAGTTTGTTTTCGAGGTCAGACGAGTCCGCACCGAGAAACGGTTTGAAAAACCCGGCAACCAAATCAAGCCTTGAAAAACCATAACTTTATAGAACAACATTCTACAAGTAAGCTGCTTTTACGCCATTTACTGTTGAAGTGTTGTTTTTAAGAACAACATAAAATAAATGACCGTGTTCGTACCCAACAAATTAAGCCATAGCCATGTTGGGGACAGTACCAGGCGCCCAGTAGCACCCACTGCAGATTTAAAATGATGATCGGCATATTATATTCAATGGTTCAAAGGTTAACTCGACGTCTTGCTAACTCACCGACGGCACACTCACCCGCCAAGCGGTCAACACATTCTGCAGTGTCAGCCGAGCAAGCAAAGCAAACTGTTAACATAATCAAAAATCAATAACCTAATCTAAAAATTTCTTATTTCACTATTCATTGTTCCACTTATTTCACTTCTGTGTCCCAAGTAGTATCTATTTAAGAATAATTCAGTTATCAACGCAACTTATAACTTACTTATTACCCTTTTGTCCAGCGGCCTGACCCAGAAGTGTCTTCTCCGGTTAGGCACATTGGTGACCCCGACATGATCCTATACCAACAAAGAATCACACTCCAGCAAGCCCCTTTCAACCCAAAGCTAAACCTCTAACTGGTGAGAAGTACCGTTAAGTTCACACTATATCTACGGGAACCATAGCTTATCCTCCTTCACAGTATACGCAGCTTAAACCATCTTTACAGGATACTTGTCGCACAAATTTCGACTTACACAATCGACTACTAGACAAGCAAAATGAGCTACAAGTACAAATCTAACAGCTCATAAAGAACTATGGCAAGGATTCTGTCGAACGACGCCACCGAGACAGCTATTATTCCGGTAAGCTAGGCCAGTTGAACGATATCTGGCAAAAGTTTTGTGACCTAGAAGAAGAAGTCCAGCAAGCGGCCCAACCCACTGGAGGTGAGTATGCCTAAAGACTAACAGGATTAAGGGAGCTGGTAGAGAAATATCAGCAAGTATTTAAAAATAGCAGGGATTCAGCAAGCAGCGCTGAAAAGGTACCTAGTAAAATAATGAGTGACGGCCGTCGCCGAAGACGAAGTAAGTCGATTTCAGACCTTAAATAAAGAATGCAATATAACCTTGCTACGAGAAAACGGCGGTCCAATGATCATAAATCTATATCTACCGCCACTCAGTATTCCTGAGGTTGATAGCGAACATCTAGATTGGCCCCGGTTTCACGAAATATATGTGGATTTTTTTGTTTTTTGGTTATTTATTTATTGAATCTTCTCCCTTTGGATATTAACAATAACTGTATTAAATCTTATAGTAATAACCTAACTAACAGTCATATGACTGATATTATGAAAATTATTGCTGGTTGGGAGATCGTTGCGTTTTAAGCGGAATCTGATGGAACCCCGAGTAAAGCCTCTTGCGAGACGATATGGGTGTAAAGAGAGCTACAAGTAAAGACTTATATTTAAAATTGAGAATGTTGTGTTTACAATTTGAGTAAAAGTTTAAGTTTGCAGCTATCTTTGAGCATGCATAAATTGATTTTTGCATGCATTTGATTTTTGAGATAAACTTTGACGCGCTTCTGATTTTAAGAGCATGAGGTAGATTGTTTCATAGGCGAATATCATTAATAAAGAATTGCATTCTCGAGCATAGGGTTTTTTATCTTAGGATTGTACAGTTTTGTGTTCTTCGCGATTGGGCTGAGAGGAGTTTCTTTTGAAGTTTCTTTTGAAAATAAATTAATGTCTTAAGGTCAATCCACTGACTAAGGCTATGGTCAAGTTTTTCATTGTAGGACGCTTTTTGTTTGTCTATTTAATCTTGTACAGCAAGAACGCCGAGGTCTCTGTGGATGTTTTGGTTGCGAATATACCATGGTACCCCAGTGATAGTTCGCAAGATTTTAGACTGTGTCTATGTTGCTGCTGCTCGCGATCCCCCATAGATTGGAGCCATATTTCCAGATGGGCTTGAGATTGAAGCTGTAGAGCAGGACCTTATAGTCCGGGCGCAGGGGCGACCGAGCGTTTTTAGTTTTAGATGAAGTTTCTTGCGTTCGATGTGTCATCTGCAGGTTAGTCGCCTGTCGAGGTGGATGCCGAGTTACGTTACGCGAGTCAGAGAGCCACCTCTTAATTACGATGATTACAATTGCTCGTCCTGGGCACCTCGAGCGACTTAGGATTGGAGTGTCGTCAGGGAACGTAAACGTTGTTAGCTGCTCGTTCGTGGGAATATCCGATGTGTGATGAACAGAGTAAGCCCTAGTGCGCGTCATTTCGCGTCCTTGTTGCATCTTACTGCAAAGACTCTGTTGTTAAAATACGACTCAAGTAGCCTGCCATACTCGGTCGAAAGCGTGAAATACTGCAGTGCAATATTCCCGATGCTCAAAGGCTGTTCGTATTTCGGATGTTATTCTGTTAACTTGTTCTACTGTTCCATAGCTTTGACGGAAGCCAAATTATTGAGCCGGGATAACATTATGTGCCATTAAATATAGAATTATGCGTGTTAGAAAACATTTAATAATAATAAACTTATTGGTCTGTAGGATGACGGACTTGTGTGGTCTCTTTTGGGATTCGGTATCTATTCGATAATAGATTGTTTCTATATTCTCGGATAGTAGCCGGGACTTATGATCCTATCTGATCTGCTTTGGCTGAAATAGTTTCAGATTTGATTTGTGGTAGGGCAAGTGGACCAGTGTGGAGTGATTGTTTCGATTGGAGAGCTCCGATTTGGGGGAGCCCTCCGTAGAGGATGATTTGTACTGGTTGGGGAAAGTTTTTTATTTGTACCTCAGTTGTGAATTTTCTGCGTCTTGCTTCAGGACTCGGTTTAGTGTGTGAGTGGCTTCCTTTAGTTGTTGTTTTGATGATGGCGATTTTTTTTGTTTGTCAGATTAGTTTTGAAGTGGTTGGTTTGCACGTGCCTCCCTTGTGGTGTTGAAAAAATGGCTGCTGCCACGAGTACATCTTCAAGAGCATCGTTAGAGCAGTCTATGTCCGCTTCGATGTCGAGCTGCGGGGTTAGTTCAATAGGGAACTTACTTACTTTTTATATTTTAACCAGTTGGTTCTGTGCGACGTCAGTCTGTGGGGGTGATCTCTTGTTTCTGGGCTTTGAAGAAGACTTATTAGCGATGGCGAATAGTCTGCTAAGAGGTCCGAAAGCGCTTTGGCATGTTTTTTGTCACCGCAAAATATATTAAGTCTGAGACTTTTCTGGGGTCTGCTGGCGAGTATGTGGGTCTGCCAGGGAAAACAAGTTGTATTTGCTTGTGAGGTGCGATGCCAGTAGCATAATGTCGATATGATTTTCATTCAGGAACTGTCTTATTTCGAGTTTGTGCCGGAAAACACCATTGGCGTTCCACATGGTTATTCTTACATTTGCCATCAACTATTTGGACTGGTTAGCTTCCCTTTATGTGGCTCTCTTCTTAATCTTAATTCTTGGAATAAATAGGGTGCACTTCATTTTTCTTCAACACTCTGCTGTCAGCTCGACCTTAAAAAGTGCTCTTTTTTCATGTTAATGATGTTACTGACGTTCGTTGCAGAAAACCCGTTTTCTTTGAGGGCATCGATAACAGCCTTGGGAATTAAGTGGGGATCGATTTCTTTTTGTACCACTTCCAAGCGCCGCTGATTCTTATCTGGTTAGGTTAGGTTAGGTTAGAGTGGCTGCCAAATCATTGACACACTTAGTCCTTAAAAGGTCCATTGTGGTACCGCGTGGATCTGTATCCCCTTTCCTAAAAATCTGCTGCCTTTATTGCAGCTGGCTTAGCATAATTCCCATCCGGTAGCTTTAATGAATTTTATTATTCGTTTTAGGCTTATGTTCGCCAGTTCAGATAGACTGCTCATGAAGGGATTCCCTAAGTGGTACAGTCTAGATCTGCTCAGGGCCGGGCAGGAACAGAACAGGTGTTCCACCGTTTCCTCTTCCTCCTCGTCCCTGCAGCTTCTGCAGAAATCGTTTCGGGGCGCGCCAAATCTGCTTGCGTGTGTGCCAACCAACCAGTGGCCTGTTAACACTCGTATTACCATTCCGCACTCGGTACGGTTTAGTCTTCTTATCTGGTACGTTTAGTAGTTTTTCTTAGCTACCTCCAGGTATTTGCAAAATAGCTCGGAAGTGTTCTTCAAATTTGGTCTGAAGCTTGGTCTAGTGTATATCCACTTTTGTGACCGGAACAACATGAAAGTATTCGACCCCAGTTAGTTTGGTTTGGTTTCGATTTGGTCTATTGCCCCAGTTCTGGTTCATTTTCTGCTAAAAGGGCAAATCTATTACTGTTGGATCTCCCGGGTAATTTACTGTCTATTTGGACTTGGTTTTTTTTTCGGAAGATATCGCAGACTTTTGGTGGTGGAGTCAGCTGGAGATTAAAGCATAGCTTGTGATAGAGCGCTCTGAGATCTTCACCTTCGACAAAGGGAACTCCATGAACCCTCAGATCACACGAGCTAGTCTCCCTGCATTGCGTTGCCAGCCTGGCCTCCAGTGCACCCAACCTCTCACCTGCTGCTTGTAGATTTTCTACCTCCCGGTTCAGCGTCTCAACCCGCTCACCCATTCGGTCCCTCATGGAGCGAGGATCGGCAACCTCGCGCTCCAACGTCAGGACACGAGCATCCATTTGCTATACTTCCCCGGAGATTTTGTCCAAGCGATCCATAAGGCTTCTGAGCATTCGCTGTTCAGCTTCCCGAACGGCCGACTCAATTTTCTCGGTTTGTTCCTCGAAGCGAGTCTTTAGGAGCTCCGGAAGCTGAGGCGAATTTACATCCGAAATGCGTTCGCTGGCAGTTCCAGCATTGTTGCGGGTACGTTTAGTGGGTGGAGCAGAAGAACCCATGACTTTTTGAAGTGTATTTATTGTTTGATTTGATTAAAGTTAGGTGTATTTGTCGGTTGTGTTTGTTTTGTATCTCTTGGATTTAATCTTTAAGTTTAAGTTGTAGCTTAGCTTGCAACCACTTACTGCTTTGCCGACAAACTGCCCTATCGACAATAGATGCTGCCGCACCAATTGTCTCTCACTGAAGGTGCACGCACAGCCGCACTTGTTGTTCAGCAAGAATTTATTTTCTGATTTATAAGGTCAACTTTGCTTATTAGCACTATGTTGTGTTGTTCGCGGATAGAGCTGGTGGTAATTAGGCGGTTATAGACTTCCTTTAATTTTATAAATGTTATTTTCCGTGGAATATCGTTTATTTTATAGAGCGTTCAATAAAGCGACTGCGAATGCATTTCAGTTAAAATTTTGTACCTAGCATGTGGGCGCCACCATCTTGGGCGGTTTGTTTGCATCAGAGTGGGCGTGGCATATTTGCGTAATAAGTTGCGCTGCAATCTAAATCTGAGATCCCATTTCTCTATCTTTGATAGTTTCTGAGATATCCGCGTTCATTCTTACTTTGAAGTTTGTGGGCGGCTTGTAGGCGTTATAGTGGGAGTGGCAAATTTTTTTTTGGGTCAATCGATAGGTATTGATAAGACCAATACATTTCAGCTAAAATTTTTGTTCTAGCATCAAAACTGTAGGAGCCACCGTTTTGGGCGTTAGAGTGGGCGTGGCACGCTGCTAAAGCAAACTTGCGCTGCGTAAGAAGCTCAGAAATCTGCACGCCAAATCTCAGTAGCCTAGCTCTTATAGTTTCCGAGATCTCATCGTTCATCCGGACAGACGGACATGGCTAGATTGACTCGGCTAGTGGTTCTGATCAAGAATATATATACTTTATGGGGTCGGAAACGTTTCCTTCTGCCTGTTACATACTTTCCGACGAATCTACTCTACGAGTAACGGGTATAAAAATAGTACCAAGCATAATTCTACGGCTTACTAGACTAGGCAAATTAATCAAGAGCAATCAACTCGAGTAAGAAGGTAACCTGACGTTTTGATTCCAGTTCAAACCACGTAAGGCAAAAAGAAGAAATTGTTTCTGTACGGACTCTATACGGTCAATGTGCACTTGATACTGAGGACTCCAAACGGAAGAACAGTATTCTAAATTAGGTCGGACAAGTGAGGTAAATAATAATTTGGTAGTGTATGGATCATCAAATTCTTTAGACCAACGCTTTATAAACCCAAGAACCCTCATAGCTTTATTTACAGTAGAGGATATGTGGGAGTCAAATTTAAGTTTAGGATCTAGGAGAACACCTAAATCGTTTACTGAGTATATTCGGTCCAAGGACAAATACATGGTTCAAATACATGGAATAGCAATGACTGTTAAGTACATTAAAATTAGTACGAGCCACCACATATCTTGAAAAATCGGATGGCCTACCCGACTTTTTGTACTTTTTTAGAAGTTTGTTTTTAGGTTTCTAAGTCTTTGCAACTGATTGGTAAACCAAGGTGGCCTGTCTAACTTAGGAGAAAAACTGTCAGGAACGAATTCACAGAAAAAAGAGTTTAGGACACTATAAAATAGTTCCGTAGCACTTTAATATCCAAGCAATTATATAAATTTATCCAGTTATATTGTGAAATCAAGTTGTTGAGTTTACTAAAGTCACATTTACGAAAGCATCTACATTTATTTGGAGAAAGTGAAGGAGAGAGGGTATCAACGCCGGGAAGACAAATTGTAAGTTCTAATGTGGGATGATACTGGTCTTCAGGCACAACTAGTGGGTCAATTCTAGATACAGTGACTTCAGACGGATCTAAAACAAATACAAGATCTAATTGTCTGTTTAGTGAATTACGTATAAAGCTAACTTGCTGTAATGATAATTCTAACAGACCGTCAACGAAGTCATGGTCAGATAAAGGGGTAGAGACAAGTGAGTCAGTGGAAAGGGACCAAGAAATGTCAGGGAGATTGAAATCACCCAAAACAATTAAAAGATCCCTTTCGGAAAGATGAGATAAAACAGTTTTTATTGCAGACAAATGTTGCTCATAAATTGTTAAGTCGGATCCAGGTGGAATATAAGAACAAGTTACATAAATAGAAAGAGATTTCAAAGAAACTTTAACACCAACTAATCTATGTCATTGGGATTAAGAAAGTATATTCCCTCTTTAGGTCCCCCAGCGCCAGTGGATGCCGACATAGCTGCCGTTACCGATCGGGTAAAACTCTTTGAAGCTAAGTTAGTATTTGGGACTGATGCCTGTACTTCAACAGATTTTAAAGTAGCGGTCTTTTCGCGTTTGGGTCACCCTACTGACATTTTTTTTATTATCAAGGTCGGCCTTAAACTCTTTGAAATCAGCAACTACGCTCATAAGTTTATCAAAAAGTTTCTTTAAACGATTGACATATCCATTCAAATCACGGTCTATTTCAACGCATGAAGGACAAGTCCACAAAAAACCAACACGCAGATCAATAAAATTTTTTACTCTGCCAACAAGTCCAGTACATTTCGGATGTATGACTATGTTGCAGAGACGACAGTAAAAAAAAACCTCATTAGGGAACGATCCAAGCTGACAATTTTTTTTGGAACAAAAGAGAGCCACTTTTTTAAAGTATTTTATCTTAAAAAAAAAAAGATTATTTATAAAATCAAAAATCGAATAGAACTACAAGTACCGCACTTAATTTGACACTGGGATCAAACAATAAAATTGTAGACACACAAGACCACAAAAGTATAAGAGCGCGACAGAGTGGCTATCACTGAGCATGGCTTGCGAAACACAAGCAAAATATACACGACAACAGTTTAAACGACAAGAGAGATTACAGAAAGTTATGGAAACAACAACATAAGCTATTGAAACAAATGCACCACAGCGTACAGAAGTTACAAAAACAAAATGCACAGGCTAAAAAAATAGTTTAGTTTTGTTAAAGTTGCTATAATAAAATAGACAATTAAACATAAACAGACGATTTAAAACACAAGCAGGGCTGGTTATGTTGGATTAAGTCACAAAGCAAGGCACCAGTATCACAAATATTAATGACAAATTGACGAAAATCACAGAGCACAAGATAAACACAACCGGTCGCAATCGACGCTAAATCGATTATTGCTGTAACATTTAGTGTGATTGCAGAAGATTTAAAGCTACATGTTGTAATAATAATAATTATGCACTTCGTTTAGCCATATCACCAATTTTGTCAGTTTAAAACTTATTTCTTTGGTGTTTTAACGCCTTTTTGCTTTTTTGGAATTCACCGGCTTAGTTTTTATGTCTTATTGGTCTTTAATTCATCCACTCTCTTGCACTTTTTCAGGAGCTCGTGCAAAGCACTTCCGCTCGCTTCAGCTGCACATTTCCACAATTAGTGCATAATAATCCATACTCAGCCAGCCAGATGCTACGTATTCTACAAAGCGTACTCCAAACAGTCCTTAAAACACTCGGTATCATCAAAAGATCCTCGGATCCAATCCTGTGTTTTATTATCAGAAGGAAACAAGACCTACAAACTCTAGCCCGTAGCCAGGACTCTTTTGCTGCGCCCATACACTAGGGATTCGATCCTACCCATTCTCCAGTGCTGAGGGGGCACATTATCTTCGTGAACAAGCACCATGGTACCGAAAGCGACGTTTGGCGATGGGGAAGTCTATTTATTTCTTGATCGGAGTGCGTTAAAATAGTCTGTAGACCAGCGATGCCAAAAAGAGAGCTTTAATGCTATGACTGCTTACAATCGTTGCAGTGTGCTGGATTTAGAGTCGTTGACGATACGTTCTGGCATGGAACGCTGTGATCTTTTCGTTAAAAAGTGACCCGCTGTCAGAGCTGAGAGGATCTGATCGGATTTGATGACATCGGTGTGAGAGGGCGTGAGTTGAGGACGGCTTCTATCTCAACCACGACTCTTGAAAGCTCCTGAATAGGCCTTTTGCGCCCACCAAAATGCGGAGCCCTGGGTGGGATGAAGTGAAAGCTGATAAAGTCAGCCGCACAAAATTGTTGAATTGCGGTTTGAGTCTTCTCATTAAACAGGAACTTTCTTAGGACGAGCAGCTGGTTGGAGGCGCCAACGAAATTGGTCGCGATGTCACTGCAAATATCTGTGGTGAGACCGCGACGTCCAGAGAATCTCTTCAGAGCTGCCACAAATGCTTCTGCGCTCAAATCTGTGACCACCTCAATATGGACGGCCTTAACGACGAGACATACGAGCGCGGCGAGATAGCTCTTTGGTGGACGCTTAGGTCCGCAGAAATCAACACCGCATTTGCTGAAGGGCTTGGTTTTTTTCTGAGGTGTCGAAGTTCTTTCGGAATCGAGTGGTTTTGAAGATTCCAGGCTATGCAGTTTGCTGCGTGCTCTAATTCTTCCGGACTTATGGTTGGACGCTTAAATTAGACGACTTCAGAACGACGTGTATGAATCGAAACATCCATGTAACAATGCGTAGACAAAAGGTGTATGAGCTGTGCTTTTCGAGTGACTGCAGCTGATAGTTGTTTGTAGATGTGGTTGAAAATATGTGTTTCCGTTTCCCGCAGTTAACGATATCCAAATCGATGCCCACATTTTTAAGACAGGCCACTTTGATATGCCCTCATACAATAACGGAGGACCGGTGAACCATATTGATACGTCCAGTTCGGTGACAGTGGAACCACGAGAAACAATATCGGCTGGGTTGCTTTGGGTGGGCACGAATCTCCATTTCGCAGCAGATGTTAAACTCTGGATTTCTGAAACGCGATTTCCTACGAAGGTTTAGAGCGCAACGTAGTGCTGCTGGAGCAAAGGGAGTACTATTTGTGAGTCTGACCAGAGGTAAAACGGTATGAGTCTTTCGCCGAACAATCCTTTGACCTTGTTGAGCGAGTAAGTGTGCGGCGCACAGTTCCAGTTTCGAAAGCGATTGTTTCATGACAGGGGCTACTCTAGACTTTGATATCCACAACCGAACGGTGATGTTACTTGGTCCTTCAGATCGCACGTGCAAACAACATCCGTACGCCCTGATGGACGCATCGCAAAATCCATGCAATTGAATTAAGCTATTGGAATTTTGCAGGCAACACTGAGGTAGTTGAAGAGTTGGCAACATGTTCAAAGATTTTAAGTAGTCGGTTCATGCATCAAGTAGGTTGAGTATCCACAGTTCCTGAAGAACCATTTTCGCCATGATGATTATCGGTGACAAAAGGCTATGGGGGTCAAAGAGTGATGATGCGATGGATAAGACGGATCTCTTTGTAGCGTGCAGGGTTGGTGGTTTTGAAGCAAAGGTGAACAGAAAGCTCTTCTAACATTGTTCTCACAGATGTTGAGTCTCTTCGTGGGCTTGCAATCAGTAAACTCAGGGTGGTTTGAGTGCCACTTGGTCAGCGGAAAGTTTCCCTTTTGAAGAACTTCTTGTTTGATGAGTTGCAAGGTGTGTATGTTGTCTGCTCCGCAAAGCAGGTCGTCCACGTAAAACGATGATTTGTACTTGTACTTGTCAGCCAAATAGTGTAAACTGAGTAGGATGTTGCTGTATGTTCAGAATCATTTTTTATTGTATGTTCTGGATCAGAATTGTTGTCGCTGGTGTGGGCGCTTATCGCGAGCGGAAGTTGTTGTTGTTGCTGGTGGGCGGGGGTGTTCTGGAGTGTGCTGGAGTGTTCTGCAATGTTGTGGAACTCTCTGTGGGCCGCGCTAACTTCCCCTCCAATCACTTTCCCCTCCCGCTTCCCCTCCCCGCTTGTCCTCCCGTGTTATCGTGCAACATTGTTGTACTACACTAATTCAGAAGGCAGAAGTCAAATTCACAGCAAGAAGTCACTCGTACTACTATTTGAAGAAATCCGTCATCAACATCGTCAGCAGCAGCAACATGTCGTCCAACTTCGAAGACCAATGGAACGAGCTCGGTGCCGTATCTCTACCACCGATTAAGAGTGTTAAAGCTCTCCCGTTTAACACACCGATCCCCATCCAGAATGCCGAAGTAAAGCGGGCACGCTTCGGCGACAAAATAATGCTTACATGCGAAGAGTTTGTGGTATTTTTACCAGAACGTTTTAGTACTCTGCAACCGAAAGCTGTCGAGCATATTGCGACCGGGGGCTATAAGCTTGTCAAACTAAAATCGGAAGGCGACAATTACACTTTAAACTTTTGTAACGAATAACAATAATAAAACGAAAAATCAATAAACTTTTTCAATTAATATTTAAAAACAAAAATGGCTGGTGTTTTACATAACAATAACAATCCTGGGTCTAGTAACAATCCTGTCACAAGTGAAATACGATTTTGTGATGTCTGTAATCTAAATGTTGCTAAAATTAGTTGGTCGCATCACTTACTCACGAACTTGCATAAACAATAATCTGGTACGCAAATAAGTGATAACTTGCGGTGTATAAGAAGTGCATTTCGCAATCGTATTGAAACTTATATAATCACAAATGGCAATAAAGAATTCTTGGATATCAAATTATTTCAACAATCAATCAAAGAACAAGTGATCACTCTACTCCAAGAAGCTAAAAAAAAGCACGTCAATATCAAAATTAATTTTGAACAATTCTGTAATTATGTTTTGATTAAAGAGAGTGAAGATCATTGTGAAATAAATCTAAAGTCATTTCAAACAAAAATGCAAGTCTTAAATCCAACAATGAGTCAGACTGAAAATCTAAATGAAATAATCAAAAATTTAAATGACTATATAAAAAGTGAAATGAGCGAGTTTCAAGAACGAGACAGTGGTTGGTCCCTAATTGAAAGAGTTCATTTAGAAGTTAATATAAATAAATATCAGCCAATAAAGGGCTCGAATTTCATTGATTTACCAAGAGAATTAGTAAACAGAAAAGCCTGCATCAACGTGCAAAATAGAGACGAATATTGTTTTAAATGGGCATTAATATCAGCTTTTGTGAAATTACCTTGTAATAAGAATCGACCCAATCAATATTAACGTAAAGGCATTTACAACATTGGATCGGATATAATAAATAAAAATAATAAATCGTTAAATTTTAGTGGGTTAAAGTTTCCCACACCGGTCGACAGCATAAAAATATTTGAAGAAAATAATCCTGAAATTAGTGTAACTGTGTTGGGTGTAGACAGCGATGAAAAGACAATTATCGGCCCATATTATTTAACTAATAATAAAACTAGCAACGTCTTACACACTATATATCTACTACTTCTCGAGAAGGATGACAAATAACACTATGCTTGGATTAAAAATATTTCCAAGTAAGTATTAAATTAGAAAATTAAAAAAAAACAATTATATATATTTCTTTGCTTCTCCATTAGATTACTTCGCAAACAAATAACGAAACTTACGAGGAAGGTTCTTCTATGCAATGGCTGTTTTCTACATTTGTAGAATTGTAACTGAGATGCCGTCAAATGAAAACGCGATTTTAAGATTTAAAAATTTAAAAAATCAATTAGATGTTCCCTTTGTAGCATATGCTGATTTTGAGTGTATTTTAAAAGGGATGGATCTGAAAACTTCGGATAACGTAAAGTTAATTCAAAAGCATATACCGTATGCATATAGTTATTATATAAAGTGTTCTTTTGACAATAGTTTGGATATATATCAAATATATTATGGTCAAGATTGTGCAGCACATTTTGTTGACAGCATATATAACGATTGTTTAATGTTGTATCAAAATCACTTAAATGTAACGATACCGTTATATCCGCTATCAATGGAGCAACAAAAAATAATTGACTTAGAATAAAATTGTAGTATATGCGGTAATTTATTCTCTGATCAATCTAAAAGAGTTCTAGATCATTGTCACTTAACAGGCAAATATAGAGGTGTAGCTCATAATAATTGCAATTTAAACTATAAATTAGCAAAATTGTTCCCAATATTTTTCCATAATCTCTCGGCATACGATGCTCATTTATTTGTGAAAGAATTAATTAAAATTCCTGGTGAAATTTCTATAATTCCGCTAAACAAAGAGTTTCAAATTTCGATCTCAAAGAAAATTTATATAAATCCCAACAAAATGTTAGAACTTCGATATTTAGATTCATTTAGATTTATGTCTTCCAGTTTAGACAGCCTAGCCAGTTATTTAAAAGAAGAAAATCTAACCACAATAAAGTCATTTTTCACGGACTCGAACAAATTTCAAATGGTTAAACGTAAAGGCATATTTCCGTATAGCTATTTGAATTCAGTTGAACGCTTGTCAGATACACAATTACCGTCGCGCGAAAATTTTTATAATCAATTAACTGATAGACACTGTTTTGAAGAGAGTTATCAGCACGCTCAAAACGTTTGGAATGCCTTCGAGTATGCAAATTTATTAGATTATTTATTGTTATATTTGAAGGTAGATGTGCTGTTGCTATGCGATGTCTTTGAGAATTTTAGAAAAGTATGTAAAAAAATCTATAGTTTAGATCCTTGTCAATATTATACAACTCCTGGTCTATCATGGGATGCTATGTTGAAGACAACTAAAATTGAACTAGAACTACTCACAGACATTGATATGTATAATTTTATAATGAAAGGTTTTAGAGGCGGTCTTGTTCAATGTAGTAAACGTCATTCTATTGCAAATAACAAATATCTAAATAACGATTACGACTGTGAGAAAGAATCAAATTATATTATATACTTAGATGTTGTTATGCTATGTCACAAGCTATTCCCTATAAAAATTTTAAATGGCTAGAAAAAACAGAAGAGGGAAATTTTGAAAATTTTGATTTAAATACGTGCGTAGATGATCAATCAATTGGTTATATTTTAGAGGTAGATTTGGAATACACTGAAAACTTACACAGCCAGCACAATGATTTACCATTTTTTTCGCAAAACAAGAAAAATGAAAATATGCAACAATCAAAATTGATTGCAGACTTGTCAAACAAATATTATTATATAATTCACTATAGAAATCTAAAGCAATGTCTTCGGCATGGACTGATTTTAAAGAAAATTCATCGAATATTACAATTTGATCAATCTGATTGGCTTAAAAATTATATTGATTGCAACAATCATCACAGAACATTGGCTGTTAATGATTTTGAAAAGAATTTTGTCAAACTGCTAAACAATGCAGTCTATGGCAAGACAATGGAGAACGTTGACAAGAGGAAATCAATTAAATTAGTGTCCAGGTGGGAGAGTGATGGTAACAAATTGGGAGCTATGGCTATGGAGCTATGATACTCGTAGGATTTCTTCGTTTCAAAATTCGTCTCGTTTTGCTCACAATGCTTGCGAATGATTTTTTTTTTGTTTGTCGATGACGTCGACGTTGTTTTTTATTACTAGCGGATTTCCTCTTACGTTGACGTCGACGAGATTTGTTCTTAGTCATACTCAGGCCGAATTTAACTTTTGTTTTCATAGCGTTTGTCACAAACCAAGCAGCAGAACGTTCTTTTAGACCGCTATCTTTTGCTTTAAAACGTTCCCACGCTCTTTCAGCTAATATATTATCGGCCTGATGACGATTTTTCAAGTCTTTGAATTGTGAATATGTAATATCGTGCTCTCGACACGCTGCATCTAGCGGATTAATCCCTTTGTCTCCACGTTTCAAGCGCTCCGCAAGTTTTGTGCCTGGCCCACAAAATTGATATCCTGGCAAATGAAGTTCAATTGGTAGTTTGGTAATCAAGTTGTTAACGAATCCACTACCAATTCGATACTGATATGAATTTAGTTTATGTTTATAATTTATAGGCATTATTGATATTTTGTTATTTGAATTATTACATTTATGCATTTCGTTTCTGTGTGTGTATGTTTTTTTTTTTTTTTTTTATTAAATGAAGCTGAAGTATATACATGAATATAAGTGGTAGAAGAAGAGAAGAGGTAAAAATGTTCCGATCCCGCGGGACTGCCGCAAAGCTATACTTCGCGGGTCGGATGGCGGTCAGGTTGCCGCTCGTCCTTATGACTGGATGCGTCGACTCCGTTCTCGACGCCTTAGCTCCTTCAGGATGCCAGCGGCCATGTTGGCTATCGCGTCCCACTTGCTTTTGCTTTCCAGCATGCAGCTGATCACGTTGTCCGCTGTCAGGTTACAAACGGTTGTCGTTTCAGCTTCGGCTCGGTACCTAACGAATAGGGGGCAGATGAATAGCGCGTGCTTCGCGTCTTCGATGCTGCCTGTGCCGCAGTGGTCGCAGTAGGGGTTTGGCTCGTGATTAAACCTATGCAGGTATTCCTTGAAACATCCGTGCCCGGAGATCATCTGCGTGAGGTAGAAGTCTACCTGTCCGTGTCGCCTCTGCAGCCAAGGGGCTAGACTGGGAATTAGCCTGTGCGTCCACCGCCCTGTGGTCGCATTGTTCCACCTCCTTTGCCATGCCTCGATCGTGTTGCTGCTCCCAGTTCTTCGTTCTGCCGCCAGCAGGTCTATCGGTATGGTACCGGCTACCACTAGCGCGGCTTAATCGGATACCGTGCAGAAGCTGTGGTGATGCGCAGTGCGCAGCGTCTGTAAACAGCTTTGCACTGGCGGCTGTAGGTGCGTCTTAAACGATAGCCTGTGGTCGATCAGTACTCCAAGATACTTGATTGAGGCGCTTGTTTCTATTGGAGTTGATCCGACTCGTATTGTGGCCTTCTCCACAGTCTTCCTGCTGCTTATAAGCACTGCCTCCGTTTTGTGCTCGGCGACTGCTAACCCGTAGTCTGCGAGCCAGCACATGAGGGTGTCTATCGAGAGGCTGCACCTATCCGTGATCTCTTCGATGGTTTTCGCTACCGTTACCAGCGCTATGTCGTCCGCAAATCCCACCACAGTGCATCCTTTGGGTAGTACCAGCCGTAGGATCCCGTCGTACATGACGTTCCACAGTATCGGGCCCAGGACTGAGCCTTGAGGTACTCCTCCTGTCACCAGGTACTCGTGCTCTCCGACATCAGAGGAATATGTGAGCACTCTGTCCTTGAAGTAGTCCGCTACGAGGTCGATCAGGTAATTCGAAATTCCCATGCGATGAAGTGCCTGCAGGACAAGGTTTCAGTTGGCAGAGTTGAAGGCATTCTTGACGTCCAGGGTGCAGACGAGGCAGTACTCTTTTGAGCCACCTAGCCTTTCTCCTTCGATTCCGTTAGCAGCCAGTTGGGAGACCAGTTGGATCGCGTCAATGGTGCTTCTTTTTCTCCGGAAGCCAAACTGGTGGTCCGATAGCGCTCTAAGTTGGTCGAGTTCTTTCTCGAGGTGGGTGCAGATTATGCGCTCGAATATCTTCCCTGTTGTATTCAGCATACATAGGGGTCTGTATGACGATGCGTCGTCGTTCAGCTTGCCCGGTTTTGGGATAAACACCAACCTTTGACGCTTCCAGCATATGGGGAAGGTTCGTTGCGTGAGACACATGTTGTAAATCTCCGTGAATATACCCGGGTAGTTTGCCACTAATGTGTGCAGTGCAGCATTGGGAATGCAGTCGGGGCCAGGGGCTTTTTCGATTTTGATTTTCCTTAGCGCAGCCAGGACTTCGGCTTCGCTGGTGAGAACAGTATCGCCTTCTCCGGTAGCTTGCCAGGTAAGAGGCGGCTGGGTGGGGAACAGGGTGGACACTATTTGGCCAAGCTGTAAGTGGCCGGTAGGGGTCGGCTGTCTGTTGAGCTTACCCATGACTATCCTGTATGCTGACCCGAATGGTTCTGCATCCGCCGCTTCGCACAGCTCCTGGAAGCATCTGGCCTTGCTAGCTTTGATCGTGTTCTTCAGGACCTTTCTCTTGGCTCTGTAGGTTGTTTCCCTTAGCTCCTGGTTTCCGCGTCCTCTGATTCTCTGACACCTGCGCCGGGCCGCTAGGCAGTCTCTCCTCGCGCAGCCTATCTCCTCGTTCCACCATGGTAATGGTCTTCGCCCTTTACCACCTTTCGTGGCCTTTTCCATAGCTGCATCGCACGCCTCCTTCACTCTATTGGCTATTTTCCTCGCGCATGTGTTAGCGTCTCCTGTAACGCAGACGCCTTCCATGTGTGCTAGGAGGGACACTGTGTTAAGGGTATGCGCTTTGTAGGTTGTTTGGCGGCTGCTTGAAGCGGGCAGTCTGGGGCTTGTCTGGGTGATGATCAGGGCGTGGTCGCTGTGGGTGTATATATCTGACACCCTCCATACGCAGTTGCGCGCCAGTTCAGGGCTAGCGAAGGTCAGGTCGATAGTTGACTCCCGACCTGACTTGCTGAAGGTCGGTCTATTGCCTTCGTTGAGTAGGCATACGTTTAGCGAAGCCACTGCCTCAAGGAGGATGGTTCCCCGCTGCGTCGTACTAGTGCTGCCCCATGTTGTGGACCATGCGTTGAAATAACCTGCGATGAGGACAGGGGATCTACCGCGTGCGTAGTCAGCGATCTCCTGCATTATTGTTCTGAACTCGCTAATGTGTACGCTCGGGGCTATGTAGCAGCTGTAGAATGTTATCCCTTTGATCTGCGCTCTGGTGTATCCCGTCCTGGAAGCCCTTTGCGATAGGTGTCCAGGGGGCTGCCCGCAGCTCCATATTGCTGCTCTGCCGTCCGAACTACGTTGCCATACGCCTTCGTGCTTGTCCTTGTAGGGCTCGCTGAGTATTGCCACCTCAGCCTGGTGCTCGATGACCGTCTGTGCTAGCAGGTCCTGCGCCGCTCTGCAGTGGTTAAGGTTTAGCTGTAGGACCTTAACCATTCTGTTTATCGTGCATGGCTCTCCGGTACTCAGGGTACGCACTGCTGAGGGTCGAGTGTTCGGCCTCTCCTCCAGATTTTCCGCTTCTTGTGCAGATGATGCATTTTGGTTTGCCCTGGGTACAAGTTTTATATTGTGGCCATCCTTGCCACATCTGAAGCAGGATTGCTGCGTGTTTTTGGCTATTGCCTTTGACGCTGGGCATCTGGCAGACATGTGGCCTAGGCCCATGCATTTGTAGCATCGCCTGGGCTCCGTTTTCTGTCTTATGCGGTCTTATGTCTTATTCCCCTTGTCGAGGATCCGCTGCGCATGCTCAGGTCTGAGGTGAACCGTCGCCGTTTGGGTTCCGCCATACGCCTTCCGCATCCTAGGTGCAGCGCCCGCCGGGATGTCGCACTCCTCCTCAGCGTAAACTGCCTGTAATACCTCTTCGCAGGTGGTCATTTCGTCCAGGTCGCGGATTTCCACTTGCACCGTGTCCTCCAGCATAGCCACTTCGGCTTTGCCGCTGAAGGCAGACTTGATGGCTGTGTGCAATTTCTGCGTGGCTGGGTCTGAGGGTCTCTGCATCTTGAGTAGCAGACTCCCATTAGCTGTTCTGCGTATGCCTTGCACTCCATCCTTAAGCCCCTGAAGGGTAGGCTCGGTTTTGACCAACTTGAGCATGTCTGCGTACGATCATTCGCTGCATTTGATCAGGATAGCGTCAGAGCGCTGATTCCTGCGCTTCGCGGTGCGGTTCACGTGGCCTTCGCATTCCATATTACTCGCTGCGGTCACGTGTGGCTTCTTGGTTTTGGGTCCCACCTGTTGCCAGGGCGGGTTTCTCGGCGCGACCCTGCCTAGGTTCCCCGCGCCAGTATGCGTACTCTTTATGCCGGTGCCTTCTTGCCGTGGGGCAGAGAGCGATGGTGTTGTCTGCTGGGTTGCGCTGGCGGTCGGGCCCCTGGCTCGGGATTCATCCAGCGTCGCACTGATCTCGCTTTGCAGCTTCTTCATTGCATGCAATGAGTCGATTGTGGCCTGCGTGACATGGTGGACAACCTTCTTGTTGTTGCTCTTCGTGTCCGTGAACTTCGCGATCATTTCGTCGAGCATCTTGCCCAGCTCATCGATGAGAGCTGCGGCGCTTTTCTGCACCCGCTGCTTCTTGTTGGCTCCATCGATCGCCTCTTCAGGGCTGGTTGGTTCCCGACTTCTCTTCGGGGTGGTTTGCTCATCCTCGTTACTGCCGAAGTTGAACATTGGCCCAGTCATTTTGGGAGGCGCTGATACTGGGTGGGCATCGGGAGCCGGCTCCATCCCCGTTGGCGACCGCTGCACCTTCTGTTTCATCATCTGAAACTTCTTTAGCAGCTCTTCTTCTGCTCTGGCAACTGCAAGAGCCTGGGTCTCGTCATGTCCGGACGATTTCTCCTTATCCATCGCCTGCACTAGTCGGAGGTCCCTCGGTGAGCCGGGATTTCGCCCGGTTACTGCCTGATGGGAGCTATACCGCTCCGGCTCGGTCCCCAGAGACCCGTTGAGCTGGCGCCGCAATCGTGGTGGGGTTGGAAATTGGTCGGTAACTTGGCTTTTTCTCATCTGTGTGTGTATGTGTGTATGTGTTTTTTTTTTTTTTTTTTATTTTCATTTATTTCCTACAATTATGTACAAGTAAAAGTGAGTTCAAGAACAGGAATAGGGGGCCGTGGTTGCGCGGTTTCACCGCAAGGTATTGCTTCGCGCAATGGTAGCCACCTAGGCTGTAGCTTCTCTCCTCTCGTTGTCGGTGCGACGCAGCGTTCGCAGTACGCTCGGTGCGTAGGCTGCCGTCGCTTCCCAATTCGCTTCCTTCAGCAGCATGAGGGGCACAAAAGTTTCTGGCCGAACTCTTGCCCCGGTGGTCTCCATGAGTATCTGGCGGTCATAGCCAAAGCGGCGACATTCAAAAAGGACGTGCTGAGCGTCCTCGACAATGCCGCTGCCGCACACTGGGCTACCGTCCTCCGTGTCGTGCCCGAAGCGCTTAAGGAAGCTTCGGAAGCAGCCGTGTCCACTCAGCGCCTGCGTGAGGTAAAAATCCACCTGGCCGTGCTTCCTACTTAGCCATGCCTCTATGCTGGGGATGAGCTGGTGCGTCCAGCGACCCTTGCTGGAGATGTCCCAGGCTGCCTGCCAGTTGACGACGCTCTGCATCCTGGTCCTTCTCTTCACCTCGGTCTTGATACTGCGGTCCGCCTGTTCGCCTGCTAGAGCCGCGCGAATCTCCTTGGCCTCCCGCACCAGTTCACACAGGGGAACTTGGCCTGCGATGACAAGGGCTGCGTCGTCCGAGATCGTCCTGAAGGCACTCGAAATTTTAACGGCGCACAGGCGGTATGTCGAGTTAACACCTCGCATGTAGCAGCGTACAGCAACTGCGACTTGACAACAGTCGCGAGGAGCCTGCGTCTGTCCTGCTTCGGTCCCCTGGTATTCAGCAGGATCCTGCAGAGCGATCCTGTGGTTTTGCTTGCCTTCTTGTTTACGAACTCCAGGTGTTCGCGGTAGGAGAGGCGGGTGTCCAGCATGACTCCCATTCAGCAGGTAATCCGGGATGTTGAAGGACCGTAGTGCCTCCAGTGTCCTCCCCCAATCGGCTGAGTTGAACGCGTTCCGTATGTCTAGCGTGACCACTAGACAATACTTTTTCGTCCCACCTTTCCATCTGGTACCCGCGATGGCTTTAGCAGCAATGTTGGTGACCCTCTCTATCGCGTCCAGTGTAGATTTCCCTTTCCGAAAACCGTACTGGTTGGAAGACAGTCCACCGGCATCCTCCATAGCAGCGTTAAGCCTTGTTGCATGTGTGTATGTGTGTGTGTGTGTGTGTGTGTGATCGTGTATGTTTGTTTTATGACTATTCTGTTTCGATGTCAATCGTATATTAAACAAAAACGAAATATATACTCAAATATTTATAGTATTTTCATTAGTAGTTGCAAAAATTTTTTCAATAAAACAACAACAACAATAGCAACAACAAAATGCGATTTATAAAACAAACCAGATAAATTAAAGTTCGAAATGTCGATCGAATTTGAGGTGAGGGGGATAGGAGCATAAAAATTACACATAGCCCATTATTACCGAATTCGATACGCGCTCCAATTGTGGGTCCGTCTAATTGTGAAAAGACAAACGTAATGATAAGTTTAATCGAAAGTCCCAATGGACTTAAATTTCAAAATATATACATATATTCAAAGTCGCTGTATCAGCCCAAGTATCAATATTTAATGAAATTAATTAAACCAATAAAGGGGATACACATGTTCACGATTTCAGACAAGGAGAAAGTCGTCAGTCCAGAAAGAGCTAGACCACACTCAATTATGATATTTGATGACGTAATCTGTGATAAGCAAACAGCAATAAGAGATTATTTCTGTATGGGCCGCCACAAACACATAGACTCCTTCTATCTATGTCAAACTTATACAAAAATACCAAAACATTTAATACGTGACAACGCTAATTTGATTATAATTTTTAAACAAGATGAAATGAATATTAAACATATTTACAATGATCATGTTATAGGCGATATGACTTTTAAGCAATTTACAAAAATTTGTGAGGAATGCTGGAAGCAAAAATATGAATTTGTTCTCATAAGTAAAGATAATGATATTGATAAAGGACGATATAGAAAAGGATTCGATAGTTTTATATATCTATAAAAACACACACACACACACAGCTCTCGATCAGCTCTGGATCAGCTCGGCATCAGCTTTGGATCAGCTCAGCATCAGCTTTGGATCAGCTCCGTATCAGCTATGTATATATGTATATATATATATGCGATAATATCATATATTTTACTACTAAATAATTGTATTTTAAACAAACAACAACACAACAACAACAACAACAACAGCAGCAATGGTGAAATCAAAAAATCTAAAGTGTTGGATGATCTGGTTCAAACCAGATTGATGCTGACACAGAAATTGAAGAGCATGAAGTCGAATGAAATTGATCGAATTAATATGCTGGAAAATACCTTTAAACCAATTACAAAACCTTTGAATGTGATTGCGGAAAATTTTCTAAAAAAGAACAAGAAGGCGGATAAATACAACGTTGAGAATCCGACTAACCCGAACAACAACAACAACAACAACAAGCGTGAACTGATAAAATATGATGATCAGCATCGAGGTCGTCGTCGAGAAGGACAACAACAACAACAACAGAATCAGCAGCAGCAACAGCAGCAGCAACAACATGTTGAAATGCTTAAACACAAAAGACGATACTCTTCAAAGAGGGTTATGCGAAGAAGACTAGACACCGACGACCACGACGACGACGACCACGACGACGACGACCACGACGACGACGACCACGACGACGATTTGGGGATAAAAGTGGGGGAAAAAGAAAAGTGAAATCCTGTAATGCAAACAGAAGGAAGAGAAGACCTTATCAACGAAGAAACATCCAGCATGCTGCTGCTGCTGCTGCTGCTAACAATGGCAATGATGATGTTGATGTGTTTGATATGGAACTTAATCGTCCGCAAATAACGAGTTTTCCAATAACCAACAACAACAACAACAACACCAACCCATCCGACTTGATAGATACTTCCAACGATATCCTATCAAACTATACTTCATTTTTAGATAGTCAAAGAGCAAAATACACTAATTTATTTGAAAACACTCCTGCACACAACGACAACGACGACGACAACGACACGCAGTAGTTAGTAGTAGTACATCTGCTGCTCTCCCTCTCCCTCCTGCTCCCCCTGCCCCCCCTGCCCCCCCAGCTCTCCCTGCTGCTGATGCTGCTGCTGCTGCTGTTGATGATGATGATTACGATTTAAAATGCTGATGCGTAATGCGTAATGCTAACATTGAGAGTTTATCTTTAGCAGCAGTCCAGCCTAATAACAAGAGATTCAAATTACCTTTTAATCTTCTAGAAAGAGATTCTATGCTTGAAAAAAGTCGTAAGGTCAATGGACCAAAATTTCGTAGACTTAAAAAAACACATCGTTGAACACTGTAAATTTTGCGCCAAGACCACACACACACAAACTCACACTCCCAAAAAACAAAAAACGAAGTGCTCACACAGAAAATTTATTTCTGCCTCAGTCTTCTTCTTCTTCTTCTTCCTCTAATAAGAGATTAAAATTAATCGAAAAAAGAGATTCTATGCTTGAGAAAAGTTATTTGATAAGTGGACCCATTTATCCCAGATATAACAAGACAAAACAACGACAACAACCACAACAACAACAGCAGCAACAAAAACAACAACAACAACAAAACAACAACAACAACATTAATGTGATCAAAAAGGATAAACAAATTGCAATCAAGAGAAGAAAAGTTTCGATGAAATCACCGCTTTTGCGTAATATTCAGCTCTTAAAAAGTCAAAAACAATTGGACATGCTGTAAGGTCTGAATATAAAAGAAAATGGTGAATGGTATTTTGCTAATAGTAAATTGAAATATAATAATAATACAATTCTTATTGATAGGCAAAAATGGAAATTAACTCCTGGTCTATTTCAATTGGTATTTCACACGCGGCCCGCGCCTTATTCAAATCTGGACTTGAAAAATTATCGAGATATTCTGTTGAGAACAAACGCACACAAACGAAAATACCAGAATAGTTCTCAAGTTAAGGGGTCCAAATCCTTTAAATATCAGCATATTATAAAAAATCTTTCAAACAGAAAACACAACTTATTGGCAAAGGTTTCTTGCTTACAACACAAACAGCAGCAGCAGCAGCACCAACAACAAAATCTTACTCCAAGGAGGATAGAGGATACAAGTATTGGGATGATCCGAATGAATTAATCGAAGGATTGCGATTACTATTAGCATCCGAGAGAGCTGGAAATACCAATCACAAAAACGAAATTATATCCATTATAGAAGAGCTTAGAGAGGCAAATATAATAAAATGAATCAGATTAATAAATTTGTTGAAAGCTCGAATTCCTCATCGTCCGGAGGAGGAGGAGGAGGAGGAGGAGGAAGCGGTTCAAGTCTAAAAAAATATATCTCAAATCGACAAGAGAAAACGGATATTGATTTAAACAGCTTGAGACAGAGCATAAATATTATTAAAAGCAAAACAACTCCATTGGAAGCAAACCTTAAATCAGATGTCGCTGAAAGTGCGAATTTTATAAAATTATTCTTAGAGGACTACTCACAAGTTATTTATACTAAGTATATAGAGCGATTAGAAGAAAATATTGAACGGCTTGAGGACGTTCTCTTTAAATTACTCTCTACACAGCTACCTAAGGATGAGGTGAAAAAAATTAAAGTACAGTTCCCCATTGTTGTTAAATATATTGACAATAAAATAAAACACAATGAGTGACAACAACAACAACAACAGCAACTTGAATGCGGATAAAAGGCAACTCACCGAAGAGTTGCATAGACAAGGACGAAAAAATTTTACCAGACGACGTGTGATAATAAAGGGGATAGATGATTTATGGCAAGCCGATTTAGTTGAAATGATACCATATCAATTATATAATAAGGGATATCGTTATCTCCTAACTGTTATTGACACTTTTTCGAAGCAAGCATGGGCTGTTGCTATTAAAAACAAAAAAGGAGACAGCACCACAAAAAGTATGAAAAGCATTTTCGATGACGCACAAAGAAAACCGAAAAACTTACAAACAGATGATGGCAAAGAATTTTTCAAGAAGACATTTCCAAATCTTATGAAATTAAGTCATAAAAATCATTATTCAACGTATAGTATTTTAAAAGCCAGCATCGCTGAACGATTTAATAGAACCCTCAAAAATATGATGTGGAAAGAGTTCAGCTATCAAGGTAGCTACAAATGGATTAATATCTATAAGGCATTGATTGCTAAATATAATAACACATACCATAAAACAATTCTGATGGCGCCAAACGATGTAAGTTTTCTAAATGAATAATTACTCCTCCAAACCGTTTACAATCATCTGAAAATCACTCATAAACCAAAATTCAAAGTTGACGATTATGTGCGAATAAGTAAATATAAACATGTGTTCGAAAAAGGTTATACTCCAAACTGGACAACTGAGATATTCCAAATCAAACGGATACAAAATACCAATCCCATTACGTAAATATTTAAAGATTATCAAGGAAATGATATTAAGGGAGGATTTTACGAATATGAGTTGATGAAAACTAAATTTCCCGATACATATCTGGTGAAGAAGGTTATTAGACGTCGAAATGGTAGAGCATTCGTTAAATGGTTACTATTCTCATCAGAGCATAATTCCTGGATTAATTTGTAAACACACACACACACACACACACACAGCATACTATATATGTGTATGTGTAAAGCCTATAAACATTTCATTACCTCCCGAACCGTTAAGATTTGGATAACATTAACACTTATTAACAGGCAATACGTCAGTACTTGTTGCAGATTATTTTCCTGCAATTGAACTTGATCAGAACTATCAGTGTGCGTTAATCAGTCTGGACACTTATAATTCAATTCCAAACGTTGACGTAGGCAATAATTTATTTCATATTGGCAAACATACGATAAAGATCCCCGTTGGTTCCTATGAAATCAGCGATATTAATGACCTAATGACGCGAAAATATACAAAATTAACAAAGAATGAGCCCGACGGAAGTCCCAAATTTTATCTAGTTCCAAACTATAACACTTTGCAATCGGAAATTTTCTCTGCAACTGATGAAATATATTCAAAGTCAATCGGCTCTTTATTGGGATTCACTTCGAATACATTAAGTCCTAATATATTACATACTTCTGATAAGGCAATTGCTATCACAAAAATTAATAGCGTTTGTGTACAATACAATATTATAAATGGAACATATATAAACAACGGAACAGCACACATACTACATCAGTTTGCGCTTGTCGTTAGTCCTGGATATAAAATAACTGAGGTACCACAAAATGTTATATATCTACCAATAAACACAAAAGAAATACATTCGATAGCTTTAAAAATCTGTGATCAAGACGGTAATCTGATTAATTTTCGCGGTGAAAGAATTACAATACGATTGCTTTTAAAACCAATATAAAAAAATGATTATATACAACAACCACAACAACAACAACGTCTATAAAAAGGCATTATCACCTATTTCCCCCTCACTCGCTTTATCAACGTTGAACCGATTAGCTACTCGACAACCACAACCACAACGACGACGGCGACGACAACAACAACAAATCCCGTTAACGGAGTGCAATAAAAAATTTTTGTTGAGTTTAGGATTCAAATTAAAAAAAAAATGTCTCATATAATTAATTGATAATTCAATAATAAAGAAAGATTATCAAAGTTATTCACCCTACTTGCGGTCGTATGAGAACAATGACGGAATTCGGATTGCCATACAAAATCAAGATTTGTATGTGTTGCCAAGCGAAAGTTTTCTTCACATTCAAGGACATATCACAAAAGTTGATGATAAAATCGAAACCACAATAGCTCTATTGAATAATTGTATGGCGTATCTTTTTAGTGAAATACGATATGAATTGAATGGTATTGAAATTGATCGAACACGACATTTGGGTGTAACAAGTGATTTAAAAAATTATTTATCAATTAAACAAAATCAAGAACACTTGCTCGAAAATTCTGTATGGTCCATCGCAGACAATTTAAAACTTGAAAGAGGAAACTTTAATTTTTGCGTGCCGTTGAACTTGTTACTTGGATTTGCTGAAGACTACAATAAAATACTGCTCAATGGGAAACACGAGCTAGTTCTATTAAGAGGAAAAGATAACGATGATGTTTATAAGAGCACTGCTGAAGCTTTAACAATGAGTCAATTGAAAATGACGATTTCGAGCATTGTTTGGAAAATGCTTCATGTACAATTGTCTGATGCTTATAAATTGTACATGTTTAATGTGATAAACAAACAAACACCATTATTGATTCCCTTCAGGAGTTGGGATATATATTATAACCCAGTAGTTCCACAGACTACTACATTTATTTGGAGTGTTAAATTAGCTGTTGAAACTGAACGCCCTCGCTATGTTATTATCGCATTTAAAAACAATAAGAAGTATGTTCATAGCGATTTAGTCGATGTGAAAGTAAATCTAAATTCTGAAGTATATCCCTATGATGGATTAAATCAAAATTTTACTTATAATAGATATGCACTATTATACGATATGTATATCAATTTTCAAAAAAGTTACTACGGCTTTGAGTCACAACCGTTATTATCGCTAGAGACTTATAAAAATAAGGCTCCCATTATTGTCTTAGATGTAACGCATCAAAATGAAGCAGTAAAAAGCGGACCTATTGATATACGAATTGAGATTAAAACACAAAGTAATATCCCTCCAAAAACATCTGCATACTGTCTCATAATTCATGATAAATTATTCGAATATACACCGCTATCAAACGAGGTTAGAAAAATATTATAAATATATACATACATATATATATGCGAATATTTTTTCTATTTCGTTCTCTGCGAGAATGCAAGCAAGCAAGCAAGCATTAGTAGCAAGTCGAACTGCAAGCTAGAAACTACAATCAAAACGGGGGAAAAATATAATAAATAAATAAAAATGTTGCGAATAATAATCATTGCAATTATTTTACTATTCGGTTATAATTCGGGAGGAAACTGTAATCCTATTCCGAATCCTGAATTTGCTTCTATTCTGAATATCACCAATAATATCAATACAAATACAAAAAGTGTGGAATTTAATATAACATTATCGAACAACGAGTTGTTAAAAGTAAACCTCTCTTTCGAATTTATGAGACAAGCGTCAACGTAAGCAGCAACAGCACTACCACCACCACCACCACCACTAACAATAAAACCCAGTGAGTGGGTGGAATTGATAACTGTATCGTCAACATCACCACCACCACCAACAACAACAACAACTACAACAGCTAACGATGAGGACAATGTCGAGGATAATATTAAAGTTACGGTGGATGAAGTAATCGCATTGTTTCAAGCAAACCGAATAGAAAAGGAGAAAAATATATCAGCCCAAAACAGATGCAGCTAATACCCGATAATCAGTAGAGCGAGAGAGAGAGCCAGAGCCAGACCCAGAGCCAGACCCAGAGCCAGAGCCCAAGAGAGAGAGACGGCAAAAAGAAAAACAAATTTATAATCTTTATACCTATATAATATATATAGACATACATGCATTTTTACTTTAATCACAATTCTGTAAAAACTAGTCGCTAAGCATTCGCGCACAGGGAAAGTATATAATCGCATAATAAAAATTAATAAAATACAAAAAAAAATGAAAATAATTATGGTTTTGATATCGTTACTTTTGTACTTTGGGGTCGTCGTCGTCGTCGGAATTGCGCAAGAAAAAATTCCCTATCAAACGGAAATTAAATACTCTAGATTTGATCTCGTTGTAAACGAAACATTGACTATCAAAGAAAATTTAATTTTTTAACTTAATACCGCATTTGTGGAAGTGATTCGAGAGAACAGCAAAAATAAACATGATAATAGATTTAAACGAGATTTGGTACTATACGAGCGAATGCCTCATTCTTTCCCCACGATCGATGAGGCAGTTGAAAATTTCCGTCGAGAGTTAATTATAAAATAAGAGGATATTGGTGGAATAATTGATGCGCCCACTGTGGTTTGTAGATATTTCAAATTAAGATACTTGAAAAGTATTGTCAATATTCGATGCAGTTATCATAGCGATTTCAAAAATAAAACATTACGAATTTATTGCCACCACTATAATGCTGTAAGCAATTCCAATCTGGTAGAGAAAAATTATTTGTTTTAACGAGACTTTACCAACGATGAGGAAGATAATAATGAACCCAACCCCACCAGCCTTCAGTTAGTGAGACACATCGGAACGTATAACATCAATGATTATCAACAGGTTTTGCATATGAATATTCAATAATATACAAACAACACACAAAAAACTAAAAAAAATAAAAATGACGTTTACAAAAAAAATTATTGATTTCATTCAAAAATATCTACACATTCTGTCGCCCGAGGATAAAGAAACTCTCCAAAGTATACATATGCAATTAGAGCATATTAAAAATTTGAATATTACCTTTAATCAAATGGAAACGAATAAAGATTTGAATACAACTTATGCTGCTGATGATGTAGTAGATTTTGAAAAAGAACAAAATTCCAAGTACATTCAACAAAAACTGGTTGATGAACATAACGCATTACAAATTATGACTTCCTATCAAATTTTGTAAGTATACTACTAATATATATGTATATATATATATATATATATATATATGCTCTACAATTATTTTATTTGTTCTATATATTTTAGGTCGACATCATCGTCATCTTCTAGTATATCCGAATAATAAGTGGGAGGCTTCCTGTGTTGTGTATTATTATTAGAGAGCTAGAGATTGTAAAAAGGAAAATTAATGCAAGATAGAGAAATGCGATATATAGTATAGATTCAGCTATAAAATTGACTGTATGTTGGTCAGTGGATTTAGTTTGTTGGAAAATATTCTCGAGTCTCACTCTCTCTATCGTTTCGAACAAACACACACACACACACACACACACACAAAAAGAAAATGCATTTTCACGTATTCCTATTACTGTTAGTATGCGCAGTCGCTGGAACCACTTCAAATCAAACAACAACAACAAGAACAACACAACCCCCGACAACAACAACAACAGCAGCAACAACAACAGAAGCAGCAACAACAACAGCAACAACAACAGCAACAACAACCACCACCAAAGAACCAGCAGCAGCAGCAGCAGCAACATCCTATGATGAAGCAGACGACGGTGTTTCAAAAACACCACTTATACCAAACTATGTCTATCATGTTAACATTACAATTATATTTGTACTATTGCTTTTGTTAATCTATCTTGCAATTGTAATATTTCAAATAGTCTTTTCTTGTTATATAGACTGCATCAATGCTGCGATGATTGACGATACAGCAGCAGCAGCAGCAGTTCGTAAAAATAATAATAATCATGAACTTAATAATATTTACTGTCCTCACAATGCTTAAAAAAAAAACAAAAAAATTAAAAATGGAAATAAATTAAAATATTAATATTTCATATTGTTGTGAAATTGAAAAAATCGTATTTAATATTGTGGTGAGCGGGAGGGAGAGCGGGAGGGAGAGCGAGAGGGAGAGCGAGAGCGAGAGGGAGAGCGAGAGGGAGAGCGTGAGGGAGAGCGAGAGGGAGGGCGAGAGGGAGAGCGAGAGGGAGAGCGAGAGAGGGAGCGAGAGGGAGAGCAAGAGCGGGAGGGGGAGGGGGGAGGGGTCCGAAAATTTTTTTATAACAAGTGAGGATGCGTGAAACACACCCTCCACATTTCGCCACTTTTATTCTTTCCGCCACGAAGGCATACAATTCGATATTACGGCACGACGGCCTTTTATTTATAAGTTATAAGCATAAGTTAGCCATAAGTCGTTACGCCACGAAGGCAATTTATTTAAGTTCAAACTAGAAGCTAAGCTTATAAGATTTAAATATTGCGCGCACCAGGGCTGGAAAACCACCCAGTGTTGGTCAACCGAGGGCCAACAGTTGATAGTTCGATAAGAAACTGTGTTGGGAAACGAAAAAACCCGGCAAACCGAGCTCACATGCGGCCGCAAGGGCGGAAGCTCGCGCTCATTCCCGAATGGCAGAAAAGGCGACCAGACCTAGGAGCGGACTTCAACCCGGAGTGGCACAGCGGCACGAGCGTCGGCACGCCGGATCCAAGGAGTAAGTGGGACACAGACAATAGAGATCAGACTGAGTGCGAGTAGGGGACTAGGAAAATAACTTGTGAAACTAGATAATAATAAAGATAAAAGAGAATGAAGAAGTATGTGTCCGCGTGAATTTGCGCATTTTTCGGAAACCCACGTGCAGTGATTTGTGTCGGTCGGGAATCGTGTTGCATTAGAGAAGTTTGCTCGGTGCAAACGACCACCCGATCGCCCACAAGGAGCATAGGAAAGGATCGCCTCTGGCCACCCTCTCCTGGGAACCCCGCCCCAAATATGGTTTAGGTAGTCGCGAACCACGTGCAGTGATCTGTGCCGGTCGGGAATCGTGTTGCGCCAGAGACGATTACTCAGTGCAAACAACCACTCGATCGACCACAGGGAGCACAGGGAAGGGTCGCCTCCGGCCATCCTCCCCTCGGATCCCTACCCCCTACCCCAGTAGCTTGTGAGTCGCACATCCAGGGGGAACGGCCACGCCGTCCAGTTTTGTTGGTATTTTCTCAGGGATCGGCCACGCCGCTCGTTTCGTTAGTATTTTCGCCGGGAGCAGCCCCCCCTCCACTATACCTTCCGGGTGCCGTGTTGCGCTAGAGCCGCTTACTCGGTGCAACGCGGATACTCTGGCCTCTTTTCCCCACAAATCCCTGCGGCAACTCCCCGTCCAGTTTCGTCGCAATGTTTTTCTACAAATTTAACTGTAGAGGACCCTGGCCGGACTAAGTTTTATCCCAGCCTATGAAAAAGGTCTTTACAAACACATCTAAAAAAAAAAATTTAAAGGCTTTTTTTTATTTATGCTGTTATCACGCGCACACACACACACATACAGCTGGTATAAATTTAAAAAACATATTTTTTCTTCGTTATCACAAACAATTAAAAAAAAATTCAAATAAAAACAAATTGAGCGTGGGGGTAGAAGAAATAAAGAAAAACTAATAATTTGTTTTTGAATTTTAAATGCACTTCTTAAAACTCAATTAAAACAAGACACTTTTTATAAACTGTGAACCGATCGCGGTCTCGGATAAAATAGGACTGGCTCTTAATTCTAAAAAATTATCCAATGAACCTCGGCCAGAAGCTTTCCTTTTCTTAAGCTTCCAGAACTTTAATTTTTGTTTAAATTAAAAACTTATGCTGAAACTGTCGCATCTCGTTGTGAAATGAAATTATGCTGACCGATGCAATTTGATTGAAAATCGGAACGCAATATGTTCTGAACTTAGAACGCAATACTGTGGGCTTTGAACGGAAAAGTTTGGGCTTCGAACGGAAGCTTGCGTTTACTTTACGATTGGTTTATTTATCTTAGCAGGACGGTCAAGAGCGGCCCTCGAAGTGAATGGCAAAGGCAAATGCAGAATCTTAAACAAAGGCAAAGGCAATGTCGCTGAAGGCAAGGGTAACATAGCTGAGATTGAATTCAAAAATTTGTTTATAAATTCCATAAGTGGAACCGTTTGGGAATTTAAATCACATTTTTATCCCTCAAAGCATACTGTTATCGCACACACCACACACAGCCGGTATAAATTTAAACCGCATTTTTTCTTCGTTATCACACACAAAATAAAAAAAAAAAAAAAAAAATCAGCAAGCCACCTACTCAAGTACAAAAAATTTAGCGTGGGGGTAGAAGAACAAAATAAATTAATTTTTTTTTTGCATTGGATGCAGTTATCACACATCCGGTGTTCAAAAGGCATATCAAACAAAAAAACACATACTTTGTATTGCAAGTGATTGTGAGAGAACTAATATAGCATCCTCATACAACCAATCAGGAAAAAAATGCTCAATAAATAGCGCTCGGCAGCCAAATTCAAAGGCAGTTCATAATTGACTTACATTGCCTAAGTACGTGAACAATATAATCCACCACCACCACCACCAACATCCAGACTTAGAACCAAAACTAAGCAAGCAGAAAACATGGAGGCCCAAACAAAAACCCAAACGATCAAATTCAAGCGAGTTGTAGTAGGAGCAGAAGAAGCATCCGGTTCATCCGGTTGGATCAGCAAAAAACCTCTACCAGCTTCGATGCGGCAGTGGTAAATGCGGGTGTTACAACACCCCCAATTACGTAAGCTCAGAAGAAGAAGAAGAAGAAGAAGAAGAAGAAGAAGACAACGATGTCTTCCCGATCAACTCAAGTTACTGAGGACATAATTGAGGATGATAACATAGGTCTCCACCATAACCATACCTGCTGCGCCTAGACAATAAAAAAAAGAACGTAAACTTACAATTTATTCTTCATCTCTTTTTTATTTATCAAAAAAAATAAAGGACCCCAAAACGCAAGTTTCTAAATCTAACATTGATGGTGAAGGTGCTGATACTGAAAATAGTACAGCTGCTGGTGGTGCTGCTGCTGCTGAAAAGGAAGATCCGCGACCCAATAAGATGCTTAGATCCACCACCACCACCACCACCATTGTTAACTCTCTTGCTAAACGAGCATCTAACAACATTGAAGACGTTGTTGCTGTCGCCGATAAAGAAATTCAAGAATTGAGGGACGAAATTGAAGAATTTCGTAGGGACTACGATGATGTTATATCTAGCAGCGACCTAAGAACCTTACGCACCATAAATAAAATTTTGACAGTAGGAACAGTACTGACGCCAGGAGACTACAGAGCCTTACGGCCCATCAGGGGGCAGTTTATGTGGGGAGCCTTTAACCTAATGCAACGCTATCGCTTTTTGCGCGAAAACTTGACAAAAAATCATAAAATTATTATCAAAGATGATTACGACATTTACGGTACGAGTTACAGATTAAAAAGAGACCTGTGTCAATACAGATGATGTGGACGAATTAAAAAAAGAAATTGGCTAATTTTGTATTGAATTTGAAGATATTCTACCAGACTTTGAACTAAAAACCTTAAGAAACATGAGAAAATTAGTGACAGTAGGAGCACATATATCAGATACCGATATGAAGATATCACGCAACATTAGAAAACGATTTAAAGTAGGAGTATATATATTAATGCAACGGTATCAGGATTTGGGAGAGAGACTTGATAGACGGTAATAATTATATACAAATATATATATATAGCCTATATTTATATATATCAATAAAAAAATTATAATATACTCCTCAAAATAGAATCTCTTAATATACAACGTTCTCATTTCAGCTTTATGTGAAAACTATACACTGTTAAAAAAAAAATAAAACAAAACAAAAAAAATTTATTGTTTCTGTGCAACGATCTATGGTCTATATTAATATTCACATAATATGGCACTAGAACGTCGGACAGAAACAATATCTAATACCTTCAAATATCGTGTGACGTGAGTTGAAGAATATATTTTTTTTCTGTGTCGAGGAAGAAGACTTGCTATATTTAATAGATCTTTTTACGCGATCAGAAGGAAATATATTTTTAAAAGCCATCAAAAATGCGGAGAAAGTGACGGAGATAAAGAGTATTTTTTTTTCGTCACGAAAAAATATTTGTTATTTATTTAATAAAAAAAATCTTTTCGTGACAACAAAAAAGTATATTTCTAAAGCCTTCAACAATAGTGTGTAAAAAAAAAAAGGGAAGTGTGTGATAAAAGAGTATTTTTTTTTGTGTCGCGGAAATAGATTAGCTATTTATTTAATAGAAGAACTCTTTCCGTGATAACAAAAAAAATATATTTCTAAAGCCTTCAACAATAGTGTGTAGAAAAAAAAAACAAGTGTGTGATAAAAGAGTATATTGTTTGATGCTTTCATGGAAAAAAATATCTGGTATATTTAATAGATGTTTTACCATGATTACAACAAAAAATATATTTTTAAAGCCTTCAAAAATGCGGAGAAAGTGAAGTGAGATAAAAAAAAGTATATTGTTTTACGGTTATTGTGAGGAAAAATCTAATATGTTTAATAGATCTTTCGTCACGATGACGTCAAAAATATATTTAAAGCCTTACAAAAATGTGGAGATAATAAAGTGAGATAAAAAACAAGGAAGAACGCTATAGTCGAGTACCTCGACTATCAGATACCCGTTACTCAGCTAAATGGAGATATGCAAGCAGCAAAGCGAGATTAAAATGCGCCAACTACCGGCGGTATACAGATTTAAGCGTTATGGGCGTTAGAGTGGGCGTGGCAAATTTTTTTTTTGGTCAATCGATAGGTATCGACGACACCAATACATTTCAGTTAAAATTTTATATCTAGCATGAAAATTGTGGACATCACAGGTTTTTGCGGTTTGTGGGCGTTAAAGTGGGCGTGGCAAACTTTTTTTTTGGGTCATTCGATAGGTATTGATGAGAACAATGCATTTCCGTTAAAATTTTTATTCTAGCATCAAAACTGTAGGAGCCACAGTTTTGGGCGGTTTGTGGGGGTTGGAGTGGGCGTGGCACATTGCTGAAACAAACTTGCGCTGCGTAAGAAGCTCAGGAATCTGCACGCCAAATCTCAATAGCCTAGCTCCCATAGTTTCCGAGATCTCAGCGTTCATCCGGACGGACAGACAGACGGACAGACGGACATGGCTAGATCGACTCGGCTAGTGATCCTGATCAAGAATATATATACTTTGTGGGGTCGGAAACGCCTCCTTCTGCCTGTTACATACTTTCCGACGAATCTAGTATACCCTTTTACTCTACGAGTAACGGGTATAAAAAGTATAATGTATGTACTTTAATGTAATGTACTTTAATATTTGCATAGTAGAATATTTTGCGAACCAAAAAAAATAATATACACACACACACACATACACACACACACAGACACAACCTTTAAACGAGAGTGAGAGGACAAGTGGGAGTTGACGCTATCGAGAGTGAGAGTACGAGGACAAGTCCGAGGACAAGCGGGAGGGGGAAGTGAGCGCGGTCGCAAAGTCGGTGGACAAGCTGGAGGGGAAGCGGGAGGTGAAAGTGAGCGCGGTCGCCAAGTCCGTGGACAAGAAGGAGGGGAAAGGGAGGGGGACTGAGCGCGGTCGCGAAGTCCGCTGACAAGCGGGGAGGGGGGAGTTGGAGGGGAAGTTAGCGCGGCCCCCAGAGAGTTCCACAACATTCCAGAACACTCCAGCACACTCCAGAACACCCCCGCCCACCAGCAACAACAACAACTTCCGCTCGCAATAAGCGCCCACACCAGCGACAACAATTCTGATCCAGAACATACAATAAAAAGTGATCCAGAACATACAGCAACATCCTACTGTTCCGTATGTGGTGGTATTCAGCTGAAACGTCTGCAGCTCTGCATCTGGGGAATCTCGCCAAAATATGTATTTATATTTGATCGACGAGGACTTGCCTGTTCCTGGGACCCACAAGCAGTAGGTCATTAAGCAACAGTTGCGAAGTTGTTGTGCACAAGGCGTCGAAAACCACTCGCAATTTGGTGGACGTGCTTGATAGCTGTGGTGGAGTATATAGTCATGCGACTCGTGAAGAGCTGGATTGGTCACCAATGACCGCCTAAGCGCCTTATATTCCTGCATAAATGAGACATATTGGGATCTCAACTCAGGGAATTTCAGCATGCGGCGTTCCATTGAAAAGAATCGTCGACGAGCCACTTCAGCGTTTCAAGACGAGAGGGATCATCCTTAAAAAGAAGGTTGACTACAATGCCACCGTGGGAATCCAGAACTGTAGTGCTTGCTTAGAGCGCCTCACAGAGATGTCAATATCAGAGTCTGGCTTATACGAGATGTGGCCGATGACACAGAACTCCATTGAGAAGTGACAATCTGTGATACGCGATTGGATGGTTGTAACGTGTCTCCAAAGCTGCGGATTCCCATGTTGAATTTTTCATGACGAAGACGAAGTTTTTGGGCGAACTCCTCGTTGATGAGATTCACCTGAGAACATGCATCAAGCAATGCTCTGCCAGGCCTGCATGTTCCTGATGCGTCTTTGTCCAGAACCACGGCCGTGGCTTGGATAACTTGTTCCGGTTGAGCGTGCAGATGAGAGAATGTTATCGGATCACTTGGCTGTACTGGACAGTCTGCTTGGCTGTCAGGACGCGCTTCTATGGCCGGAATGTCCTTGTCATGATGCAACTTTGTGGATGAGCTTAATTGCAGCCGCGGCAACGACTCCTTGATCAGCACTGAGCGATTCGATAACCACTGCCGAGACAATTAAGGCATAATTTAAATTTTAAGCTGTTTCAAACCGATCAGGTGTTGTTATCGATTTGAATGTTGGGCATCCAAACAGATTGTGGCCAGCTGACGAGCATAGCGCATTATGCCCATACGATAGATTTTGAGATGGCTTGCTTGGATGGACTGGTCCCTTTAAGCTGTACAGTAAATAGTTGAACTTTTCTAGATTGGACATGCTTACCTCACGAGCGATAGTTTTTGTAAACGAGTTGATGAGATTTTTGTACTCTGCAAACTAACCGTCGAACGTTGGCAAGGTAAGACGGGGCAACTTTGACGTCGACACAGCAGTCGAACTGGATTGGGCCAACGAAAACGGTGAGTGTGGTAGTCTTGTGCTGTTGAGTTCCTTACCTAGCTGATCCTTGATGGCGACTTTGGTCTCGACATAGCTGTCCTCAAATTCTCCGCGACCACTGTCTTTGGGATCCAACGTCTCAATCTCAGATTGGACCGCCATTGCTTCGGCGCTGGAAAGTCCGTTGTGTTCGCCAGCGCTTGTTGTTACAAAGGTTTTATTGCGAGCTATATTCCTTTTAATGTTGGTCCGTTGGCGTTTACATTGCTCAATAGTTGACATCGTACATATTACTTAAGCAATGATAAACGGCGATCAATTTGCGAAGTGCGGCGAGCAGCGATCCTGGTGCGAAATGTGTGCGAGTGCGATCAGTGTAGAAGCCAACTGAAGTTTCAGCAGCGACGAGAGCGAGAGCGAGCTGAAGATTGAACAGCGGCGACGAAAGGCGAGCAGCAAAACTGAAGTTTCGGCAGCAACGAGCGCGAGAGCGAGCTGAAGATTGGCAACAGCGGTAACGAAAGGCGCGCAGCAAAACTAAAGTTTGACAACAGCGGCGACGACAGGCGAGCAGCAAAGGAATGGGCTAACTGTAATTCAGTAGCGCCGATGAGTCGGATGCTCTTGTGAAGAGCTTTGCGATGCGACGAGAGTAGAGCTGACTGCGTTCACAGCCTCAGCGTGTCGACGAAACGAAGAAATGAGAGAATGAGCGTCTACAGTGGCCGTAAATTTTCACGACGATAAATTAGGAATTGTTCAATTGTTTATAATTTTAAAATTTGCAGACACTGCCCCACGCTTGGGCGCCATTTAAATCAGAGTACCGAAAATTTTAAGTATAATCTGATCAAACAACACAAACTCAAGGCCAAGACAACTTTTCTCTTTCAAAAATGATATGCTACTGCCTTTGTTTCCGAACGCTCGTTAAGCCGAGCAGAGCGGAGATTTATTAGAGGGCTTACAGCTGTACATATGTAGACATTAGGGTTACAGTATTTTGTTAATAATCTGATCGAACAGATTCCTTGCCGCTTACTGAATGTAGACGTCCTATGCGAATTAAGTTCCCACGGCAAAGCCATCTGTGTCACAAAAAAGAGCATTCAGCAGCAGTAAAAAGATATGGAGGACTTTAGTCAGGAAAGATCCGACATGGTAAATGATTTGTTAGCTGCTTACAATATAATTCGGCCAAGGGCTGACCGACATTACGTATTAATTCCCCCTCAATGGGGGAAGAATGTTCGTCCCCAAGGTTGCTCAACATGACCAGAACCCAACAAATCAAGCAGTAGCCATGTTGGGAGCAGTACAAGGCCCCCAGTTGCACCCACTGCAGATAAAAATTGCTGATCAGCATATTATATTCAATGGTTCAACGCTTGACTCGACATCTCACTAGCTCACCGTACGACTCGACGGCACACTCAACTGCTAAGCGGTCAACATATTCTGCAGTGTTAGCCGAGTTAACTACGCAAACTGTTAACATAATCAAATTCACTGACCTACTCTAGAACACAACTTATTTTATTGTACTATTCATTGAACTAAACTTCTGTGTTCCAAGTAGTATATAAGCATGTATATAACTATCTATAACTCTTTCTTCTTCCTACCTCCGGGAATTGTGATCGTAGTACTGCACTATCTCAAAAAGCATTTAACCTTCGTTGGCTCAACCTAACTCAGTTTCCGTTTCGCCTGTGGTCCGGCATCGTACCTATCGTTATCATTGTCGCGACGCGATCATCGTCTTGCCATCAAAGCGTCCCCATGCCAGCGAAAAGTGCTCACTACCCACTTTCTTTGTGAATGTACCCCATCCCTTGTTTGGTTTTATCTTATTAATGAGTGCTCCGATTTGAATAATTTTTGGCATGTAGTTAGTTAGCTATGGGCGATTGTATAAGAGTAAGAGTAAAGGGCATAAAAATATTCGATTTGTACCCCTTCGAAGTTAACGTTTGTATGGCAACTATAAGATAATGTCGGCCGATTTTAATAATTTCTTGTAATTAACTTAAATTGAAGAAAAAATACTGGGAAAACTATAATCTTAAAGTAACTTACTTAAGCTCTTTAGGAGTAACTGGTCCCGATATTCAGGTGAACGATGTTCAGATTGCTTGAGGGAAAGGAAAGAGACTCTCGGTTGTCCCATATAAGAAGCAATTATTTGTGTCTCGCTTAACTCCTGAAACTACATCGGCAGATGTTTTGAAATTCATTAAACAAGAATTCCCATCCCAAAACATTACAGAGGAAAAATTTAAATTTCCATACCTTCGTAGGATATCTTCCATTAAAATATCTACTCGCGCGTAACAAGCGCGTGCTTAATGTCGTTGGGCCACTTGTTTGTACTGCTCTTAGTGCATCAAGTTTGTGATGTTTTTTACTTCCTTTAGTGCCTTCAACAACATCAAAACAAAGTTTTTTTTTTTGCTGATTAGAGGCAGGTTTAAACTTTTTTGACCAACTGTGCGCTGTTTTAAGAAACCGCGGTGTTTATAGCTTTCAGTCAGATTTTTAATCGGTCAGTACGGTTTGACGCCTTGTGCGCTTCTTCATCTCTTCGCCCTCTTTCTTCGATTTCACTTGGTTCGTTTCGCTTCACAGCGGACCTAACGAAAACGTTCCGACAGATTTCGTCAGACCCAATGGATCAAGAGTTTTAGCCGGAATTGCCAGCTTTCGAAATAAATACCGTGACATACGGAATGGCCACGGCGCCATTTGTATACCCGTTACTCGTAGAGTAAAGGGGTATACTAGATTTGTCGGAAAGTATGTAACAGGCAGAAGGAACCGTTTCCGAACCCATATAGTATATATATTCTTGATCAGGATCACTAACCGAGTCGATCTAGCCATGTTCGTCTGTCCGTAAGAACGCTGAAATCTCGGAAACTATAAGAGCTACAATACTGGGTCTAGGCATGCAGATTCCTGAGATTCCTGCGCTACGCAAGGTTGTTTCAGCAGTGTGAAACGCCCACTCTAACGCCCACAAGCCGCCCAAAACTTTGGCTCGTACAGTTTTGATGCTAGAATGAAAATTTTAACTGAAATGTGTTGGTCTCTTCAGTACCTATCGATTGATCAAATAAAAGTTTGCCACGCCCAATCTAACGCCCATAACGCTTAAATCTGCCTACCGCCCACATAACCATATGTTGAGATCCCGGGTAGGTGGCGCATTTCAATCTCGCTTTGCTGCTTGTATATCTTCATTTCCCTTTGGTCCCATTAGCTGAGTAACGGGTATCTGATAGTCGAGGTACTCGACTATAGCGTTCTTCCTTGTTGGTACTTATATTCTCAAGAATTTCCTCTTTGTGCTTTAACCAACCGGTCATTACTTTGTATAGAATATTTTCTCTGCACATCAAGCGGTTTGTCAAAGCTTTAAAGCATCAAGTATAAAATTGACTTAGAATGTCTCGGCACGGCAATCTCATTAATAAGCGTTAACGTGATTACAATCGCTCAAATCATTGTCAACAATGTCAATACCTCGATTTTGTCTAAAAGCTGTCTTTAAAAGATAGAGTTGCATACAATTTGCGGGGCGTCTATACGTTCGAATGGCGATGCTTGGATGTGAGTTCCATGGACAAGTGCGAAAACTGCAGTGCCTGGCTTTTTAACTGCTAAATCACGGGTGGCCCAGTTGTGAAACAATTGCTGCCTAAAGTCGAGTTAAGTGCAGCGCAGCTTCTAAGCATATTGTTCACCTGGATTAAAAGCATTTTTCTCGGCAAGTACATCGCGTGGCAGGTCAACGGACTAGCCGGACCAGCAGTCTGGGGGCACAGAGCTGCACACAACTCAACTAAACTGAGACCTACATTTTTATCACAAATGCTAGAGCTTTTGCAATCAGCGTCCTGCGCTCTTGTGCACATTGCGTGCGATACCATACAGTCCCAGCGGTCGTTCAGGCTGTTCACATGGAAACTGGCACGGACATTTTAAAGAAGAACATTTGAAAATCTTTAAGTTTGACGTGGACCAGTCTCGCATATGTACTGCGATAACGCCACCTATTCTGTAGGTGATGCTTAAAAACTACTCCAGTTATATTACTTTATGTTTAACCCACGTACTCAAGATACCACTTAAACCTCCACACTTTTGTTCTACAAAACCCGATTCGAATTCGAAGAACTGACCACTACCGTCGTAGAAATGGTAAAAGCACTAAATTATCTCACCTACTTTTTTACTTATAGGCATTTCAAAATTTGCAATAAACAAAACAGAATAAATTGACGACATAACCTTAAGCCACACAGAATGACAATAGTTAGATTATGCTTGGTAACATGTTACGGGATTTTAAAAATTGTTTCCTTAAGAATAATTAAAAAGTATACATACCATCATAGTCCTTAATAAATTTTGCATTCGCTTGTTGCTTTTGGACTGTAATAAACTTTGGCAAAATGTTTGGTATAATTACTTTATCATTGCTATAACTTGAAGATATAATTCTTATTAGCTTTTCTCTGGTATTAACTTTGTTCTTTGTTAATGTATATGAAGTTTCATATATAACAGCTTCTGGTGTCAGATTACACTTTAATGAAAGGGTTAGATGGATTTGCAATGGTTTACCTAAATATAATTGCATTAATGTTATATGTTTTATCTTTTCTTTTTTATCAATGTATATATAAACATACCATTTTTTAGATCATATAATAATCGTAGTTTATCAGGTGGGGACATGTTCCATAAAGTTATTGAGTTTTCATAGAATTTTATAGCGGTTATATCAACAGCATCATAGACAATCATATTATTATCCATAATTATACGGTTATTTAACTCTTGGAAATCTGCATCTGAAAATGTATGTATGCCGGAATACGTTTGAGATACGTAAAATGGCTCATAATGACTTATTTTAACTATTATGTCAGCTTGTCGGGGTATATTAGGCTTACCCACTGTTCCGACCAGTGCAAATAGGAACAATGGACTCCAAATTAAGGCTATGAGAACCAATATTATTGTACCACCAATTAAGAGCTTGGCATATAACGCCTTCGGTTCACCGCGCAGAACTGGAAAATCTGTATCCATTTGTCTATAGCAACGTACAATAAATACCGACTGGAAAATGTCTTCCATTTTTATCCACTCCATTACTGTAAGAGTTGTGTCTATGCATACCCAGTCTAACATGGTTCGGAGAATATACAAAAATGGTATTTCCATATAGCTAAAAAGTAGTACATGTTTAAATTTCTTATATTTAATTACATAGTGTACAACATAATAAAAAATGCTCCATATAATTTTAAAGCAATTTTTGCGTTTTAACATACAACATACAATTTTTCTAGCATGAAAATTGTGGGCGCCACAGATTTGGGCTTTAGAGTGGGCGTGTCAAACTTTTTTTTGGGCCAATCGATAGGTATTGACGAGACAAATACATTTCAGTTAAAATTTGTCTTATAGCGTGAAAATTGAGGGCGCCACAGGTTTGGGGGGTTTGTGGGCGTTAGACTGCCTGTTACATACTTTCCGACGAATCTAGTATACTCTTTTACTCTACGAGTTACGGGCAAATTCACGACTCTCCGCCTCCAACTTAATCAAATTCGATCGTCTCTATTCACCCAGCTTAACCGGCGAAATCAGCTGCCTAGTTTTACTCTTAACTACGCCTTGATGAATTTAGGTATGCTTTTGTGCAGTTTGATATCGATTTTATCTGTGTCTCTGAAACGTGGCTAAATACTAATAATTATGACTAATTTTTTGGATGAGAAGGTTATTGTATGCACCGAGCTGATCGTTTTGGGCGGCGTTGCGATTTATGTCAACAAGAAAATTAGTTATAAGATTGTTCAAAGACACTCAAATTATAGTATATTTGAAAATCTATTCTTAGAAATTTTTAGCAAGAAACTTGATTTCAAATCATTAATAAGGTGCATCTATGATCACCTTGAATATATTATATACCGAATTTCACTAAATACCCAAATACAATATAAGTATTTGGAAAATATACTTCTTGAGTATATGCCATCGTTAGGAATGCATTTTGTAAATAAAACATTCCCCACAAACTTTTCAACTGCGCCCAATACCCTATTGGACACCTAAAAAATTCTACTCTCAAGACATGAACTAATATTCTTCTTATTCTAAAAATCTTAATTATTTTACTCGACAACAGAAGACACTGAGCTTAATGTATTGAATTGCAATATTCCCACTTTTTTCGAAAACTGTTAAACTTAAATGTATAAAAGTACAACTCTCGCTGGAATTCTGGCTTACAACACATATTAAAAAACTTGATAACCAAGGGATGCAGCGTATAAGCGGTTGAAAAGATACAAAACAAGCGATTTTCAAGATACCTATGCAGGGTTATGGCGTACGATTACAGTTCCAATAATTAAGGCTAACCCTGATTACTATAATAACACTTTTTCATGTTGCTACGCGCGAAGTCCTGTTCCCTTTTTGGGCGTAAGAAACGAAATCGCGGACATAAAAAAACATGCAGGATAAAATACAATTAGTCAAATAATAATACTAATTAGTTGCTAGATAGAATATTATTGATTCTAAGATAGGCAGTGAGTCTGTAGCAGAAATAAGTTGATACAAAATATTATAGTCATTAGAAAGTACTCCAAAAGGTTAATGCATGTCATAATTAAACCTACAAAGACTTAAAACTAGTAGAATATAGTTTCTAGTGACTCTATATGGCACATTAAAGAGCAGGTGACAGACTAACTCGGAACTCTCCACTTAACCATGATTAATAAATATCAGAAAGTTTTTTTGTACAGACTCAGCCCGGACTATGTTTACCCCGTATTGGAGGCTCCAGGTGGGATCACAGTAATCAAGATTTGGTCGGACTAATGAAATAAACAAGGTTTTTGTGTCATTCAATTTCTTGGACCACCTTCTTATAAATACAAGTACACCCCTGGCTTTATTTACCATGTTAGTAATGTGGTACGAAAATTTAAGTTCAGGATCCATATAGATACCAAGGTTATCAACATGCGTTATCCTGTCCAACTCATAACCACTTAGAGTATATAAGGGGCTGGAAAGGTTATTACCTTGCACTTAGAGCCATTTAGGTTTAATTTATTATCAATGCAGCAAATTTGAAATGAATCAAGCGAGGCTCTGGCACAGCTCAACATCATCACATAGGTAGACGTGACTTTGTTAGTACTACAGAAAGATCGTTAATGATTTAGCTCGGATTAGGTATGAAGAAGTTTTTAAAAATGCATCTTTGTGTTCTGTCCTTTAAATAACTTGATATCACACAGGAACACTAAACGGTTCAATTTCAGAAGTAGGAGCGGTGATTTACAGAGTCAAATACTTTACTGAAATCATTTTAATCCATGCAAGTCTAAACTTTTTTCTTAAATCCATTAGTCTCAAATGATGTAAACTCCAAAAAGTTCGCTGTCGTTGGCCTATGCTTTATTAATCCGTGTTGGCATGAGGAAATAAGAGACCTACAACTATGTCATAAACGGAATGTATTAATGTTTTTAATCAGCTTCGGTATTGCTAACAGCTTTGAGGTTCCTCGGCTGTTACATGTTTAATTTGCTCCCCATTCCCCTAATCACACAGCATGGGACTCCGTCAGGTCCTGGAGAGTAGACTGGCTTAACCCTTTTTAAGTGTAAAAGAAGTGAGCTTATACGCGGACAAAAAATAAGCTTTGACTTAAACATGCCATATGGGGAAGACTGGTCTGGGAGATTAGAAGCTCAGAAAGTCGCTTGAAAAAATTGCTTAAAAAGATCTGCAATTGCCCTTTTTTTTATTAACGGTTAAATTTTCAAATTTTAGCGATGATGGGTAACTGCCAGATTTACGCTTTGTGTTAACAAAGTTAGAAAAATGTTTTGGATGCAGTGTAATCTGGATCTTGCAACGAGCAAAATAGTTTTTATAACACTGGCCATTAAGCATTGCGAAATCAGACCGGGCACTTAAGTGTTTCGAAAAGGCGGATTGTTTCTGGAATGTCCGGAAGCTCTAAACTTTTTGTAGAGTCGTGTCAACTCTTTGTTAAGTCATGGAGGCTTGTTTGAGATCGAAGGATAATAGGTAGGATCGCAAATGCTGAGTTTAATACCTTATGAAATATATCAACAGCCTCATTCATATTAGTGCATAAGTGAAGATCAGACCAATCAAAGCAAGCTATAATCCTATATACGTACTGGAAGTTTACTTTACAAAAGCAGTAAGTTCGATAAGTTGACTTTTCAGGTATTTTATTCAGTTTTGACCCCGTGTCGATAGTTCTTAAGCGATGGGTGATGTGGGGCTTCAGGTAACGTAATTGAGGTTCTGACTATACAATCTTAATCTGGACTGAAATCAAAGCACAAACAAAGTAAACGTCCTAACGTATTTCGAACGTGGTTTACTTAAGATATCGAAATATCAAGCAATCCGGCAAGAAAGTTATGCTGCACCGAAGGTAATAATATATATGATGGACGTTGATGCACTACGAGCAGTACAAACAAGTGGCCCAACGACACCAAGCACGTGCTTGTTACGCGCAGGGCCCTTTTATAATTTTGGGCAAAAAGTTAGTGAGGAAGATACAAAAAACAAAATAGGGACGGGACACAAATGAAAATAAAAGAAGCAACTAAGAACGAAGCAAATGAGTTAAAAATTAGTTTTTAATACTGGGATAGAAGTTGAAGTGCAAATTAAATGATAAAGGTTGTTATAATTATTACATAGAACGCGAAAGGGCTCGTGCAGACAAAAATGTGATGCACTTCGTGGCAAATTTAGGGGATAATAACTTCGTGTTAGTCTAACAGGAACATTTAAAGTTAGTCGATTTACAAGTGCTACAGAATCAATTTCACCTCTTATAAGATTTTGCATAAAAATAGTACCAAGCATTGTTCTACGATTTACAAGTGTAGGTAATCTACTCTGATAAGAAGGTAGCCTTACGTTTTGATCCCAGTTCAAACTACGAAAGGCAAAAAGAAGAAATTTTTTTGTACCGACTCAATACGGTCAATATGCACTTGATATTGCGGACTCCAAGACGAAGAACAATATTACCAAATAGGACGGACAAGGGGGGTAAATATTAATTTGGTTGTATAAGGGTCGTCAAATTCTTTTGACCAACGCTTTATAAACCCAAGAACACTCATGGCTTTATTGACAGTGGACACTATGTGGCAGTCAAATTTAAGTTTTGGGTCCAGAAGAACACCTATATCATTAACTGAATATATACGGTCGAGTGGCGTATTTTGAAGAGAGTAACTGAGTACCCCTATAGAAAGTTATAACGTTGCATTTAAGGCAGCTCAAATTTAAAAGGTTGTACTCACACCATCCCTGAAAACAATCAACTGACTGTAAGTTGAAACCCGACACTATATCATTATATGATAAACAAAGCTTAACATTATCAGCATACATTAGTACACGAGAATGCGCTATGATAGAGGGAAGATCGTTAATAAACAAAGTAAACAGCAAAGGGCCCAAGTGAGTACCCTGAGGCACTCCAGATGTCACGTAGATCAATTTTGACGCAGCATTCTTGAATATAACCCTCTGAATCCTACCATTCAAAAAACTTGAAATCCAAGTTAATGGATTACATGGAAACCCAAGCTGATTTAATTTGAATAAGAGAAGAGAGTGGTTGACAGACTTAAAGGCCTTACTAAAATCTGTATATATAACGTCAGTCTGCATTTTTTTCTTAAATCCATTTATTACAATAGATGACAATTCAAGAAGGTTGGTGGTGGTCGATCTTCGCTTAACAAAACCATGGCGACGCGGTGATATTAGCAAGGATCATAAATGTTGCAAATGAGAAGTAATAATACGTTCAAATGCTTTAGGAATTGCCGACAATTTAGAAATACCTCTATAATTCTGGGCATATGCCATCGCACCCTTTTTGTAAAGTGGAATGATAAAAGAGTCCTTCCAGATAGTAGGAAAAACTGATGATGAAATAGACAAATTAAAAAGTTTAAGAATCGGTTTACATAGGGGTGACGCACAAAACTTAAGCACACACCCGGGGAGTCCATCTGAACCGGGAGAATAAGTTGGCGTTGTTTTTTCTAAGTCTCTTAAGAGAGAACTTTCCGTAATTACAGGGGTAAAAATACAATTTGACCTATTTATTGGATTAGGGTAGTTAGGATTCGACCAAGCAGCCGACCTATGAGTAGTTTGAAACAACTCGGCAAATAAATCAGCAATTTCAGAATCTGTCGATGCCTCCATTGATTTTAAACGTACCCATGAAGGCAATGCCGACGACTTACGCTTGCCATTAACAAAATTATAAAACTTCTTCGGATCATTTGAAAATTCAAATATACATCGACTTAAATACATATAATATTATTTTTATTTTTAAGTCCTTGAAGCGCATTGGTGGACCAAGGAGGCCTATTTTACTTTGAAGGAAGCCTATCAGGAACTCATTCATTAAATAAAGTACTTAACATTATATAAAATAGTTCAGTGGCACTTTCAATATCCATACAATTGTACAAGTCTGTCCAATTGTATTGAGAAATCATATCACATTTTCGAAAACATCTTATTTTAGTTAGAGAGAGGGTATCAATGCATTTTAGGCAGATTGTCAATTATATTGTTGGATGGGATCGGTCTTCAGGTACAAAAAGAGCGTCAATTCTAGATACCGTGACTTCAGACGAGTCTAAAACCAACACAAGATCAAATTGTCTATTTAATGAATTCCGTATAAACTTTACTTGCTGTAACGATAATTTTAAAAGACCATCTACAAAATCATGGACGGATAAAAGTATAGCGACAAGTGAGTCAGTAGGAGGAGACCAAGAAATATCAGGGATATTAAAGTCACCCAAAAAAAGCAAAACAATCTGTTAGAAAGAAGGGATAGAACAGATTTAATCGCAGACAGATGGTGCTCATAAATTATTAAATCAGAGCCAGGTGGAATATAGGAGCATGTAACAAAAATAGATAGGGATTGCAAGGAAACTTTTACACTAACAAATTCAATTTCGATAGGGATATCAAAGTGAATTCTGTCAGATGTTGGGCTAGTGGTAACGGCAATCAGCACACCGCCTCCCCTACGTGAGGAGCGATCGGTCCTATAGGCATTAAAATTGTTTGACAGAACTTTAGAGTCAGATATCTTTCTTTTCAGCCAAGTTTCCGTAAAAGCCAAACGTGCATTATCGATTCGCAGAGCCAGCAGAAAATAAATAGGGTCTTTAGTTGATGACGAAACAGTACAATTTTTCTTAGAGCAGACAAGAGCCATTTAAAGGAAATGAAATAAAATAAAATAATTTATGAAAAAAAACCTCAAGTAAATTTGGCACTGGAATCAAAAAAAAAAATACGCGAGATCGCGTATTAATTTAAATGTAAGGGAGCACGAGAGAGATGCTGACAACTTTACGCACGCACAGTTACAATGTAAAGCAAGCAAGAAAGACAGAGAGAATAAGAGAATAGCACACCAACAGAGAGTGTTATTACAGTTGTAATATAGAGCTGGAGAGAGAGAGGGAAAAAATAGTTTTAGCAAATTTAGTGAGTGTAACAAAGCATGGAGATTAAACAAATCTAATAGAAATGTTAAAATAACTATACCCACATACGCGTTTACTGGGAGATCTAGCTTTGTTAATAAACAAACACGAGACACTCGCAAAAAATCACTGAAATAACAAAAAAACTCAGAGCACAAGAGTAAACACATCTTTTCACAAGCGACGCAAAATCGTACGAATTGGATGTTTTTTACGGTGTACCAAGTCGCTTTAGGTATATTTAAGTTACCTTAAACTATTAACTGATCCCTATCTGATAGTTTAATTAAGATAGTCTGGATAGCGGACAAGTGATTCGCATATATTGGGAATTCAGATGATGGCGGAATATAGGAAAACATTTTGTATATAGAACTACCGGGAAGAGATAGTTTTATACCCAGAAGTTCGTCGTTTCTTTCCTCGAGAACTAGTACTTCAGATGTCAATTCTAAGTCAACGACAGTCAAAACTCCACCTCTATGTCGGGTCGGTCAAACCTACAAGTTGTGTACTTACTTGGAAAAACTAATGATATCAGGCTTTAACGATGTTTGTGTAAATACAATAACGTGGAAAGACAAGGAAAACCTATCAGTGTACAAATTAGTCAGCTTACTTAGTACACCTTTTGTATTCTTGTAGGAATGCAGTAGGAAAGAATCTAATTTTTTGGGATTGAAAGAGAAGTAGAGGCCGTTGCGGACGGCTCATTAGAGGGATTTCCAAATAAATGTAGGCGATATTTTTTTCAGCTTCTAACTTTTTCACAAAAATGGCTTTAGGCAAAAGTTTGGCAAGTTGCAAAATAAGCATCAGGAATACCAATCTTAGATGATGATATAGCACTAGCATATGAAAATTTAAATTGTTCAACCTTTAAGTCATTAACCTGAATTTTACAACGGATATATATTTTACAACGGATATTTTCAGAAATGAAAGGTCGGGACTCAGCCGGGAAACAAATATCTGTTTTCGCTGTGGTACACAGCTTATAGGTACTACAGCATTCATAGCCGCACCACCAGTTTTATTCAGTACTCCGAACGTTAAGTCAACATGCGGCGTTGTGTTAAGTGATTTAGATTTTTTGGATATCTCAGGCGGCAAGACATCGCTAACTGCACATTCGGGAACTAATATGTCCTTTATTATTTACCTTTATTTATTTTATGGTTTTCGCATTATGCAGAAGCTTAAGAGTCAAAGCAATATTAGAATATAATATTATGGGGATATGAGTAATAGTAGTCAACAAGATAACGACATCGCCACACTAAGTCCTCAGGGTGATCTCGTCCAACGAAAAGGGGTGCATTTATTTTAAGCGTAACATTTCTTTCCCTCTCAGGGTGATAATAAAAATATTACTTTTGGCTTACGAATTCTGGTGGATCGCCAAAGGATCTGCTGTTGCGGCGCTGACTGAGGAGAATCCTGTCTCCCGGACTCCATGCTTTGTTCTTCATCATCGAGAGCCGAAAGTGGAGTGCTAAAAAGGTCATCGCTTGAATCTTCGGCAAGGTAGTTTTTGCGTGGAGTATTTTGGTCAAAAGTCGTTGAGCTCCTCGGATTTAAAGTTGGTCCCGTTATCGGAAACTACCACAAATTTCGCAAAAAGATCATCCAGTAAAGCGCTGGTAGTTGATGCTGTGATTGATATAGTAACTGCCATATAACATAATAACATATTGCCTTGAAAAGGGCCAGAAATGGAGATATGCAAGCCGCAAAGCGAGATTAAAATGCGCCACCTACCGGCGATAGACAGATTTAAGCGTTATGGGCGTTAGAGTGGGCGTGGCAAATTTTTTTTTTGGATCAATCGATAGGTGTTGACGGGACCAATACATTTCAGTTAAAATTTTTTATCTAGCATCAAACTGTAGGAGCCACAGTTTTGGGCGGTTTGTGGGCGTTAGAGTGGGCGTGGCACATTGCTGAAACAAACATTCGCCGCGTAAAAAGCTCAGGAATCTGCACGCCAAATCTCAATAGCCATCCGGACTGACAGACAGACGGACAGACGGACATGACTAGATCGACTCGGCTAGTGATGCTGATCAAAAATATAGGTACTTTATGGGGTCGGAAACGCTTCCTTCTGCCTGTTCTACGGGTAACGGGTATACAAATATTACAATTTTTTTTTAATCAACGACTACTCATAAGTTTAATTGGCGCCCAACGTGGGGCTGCGTCAACAAAAAATCCAAAAAAAGCAATTTAATAAAAATAAATTAAGTTTATAAACGAAACTCGCGCGGCCAACAACTCATCATTTTTACACCAACGTCCACAAAGCACACGAAACAAAGAGATAGTGATTGTTATACCTGATACTCATAGAGTAAAATGGTATACTAGATTCGTCGAAAAGTATGAAACACTGGGTTGCAAACTTCTGACTGAAATCATAATACCCTCTGCAAGGGAATAAACATAATGAAAACAGAAAAAATAAGTATGATATGAAAAGTAGTATAGGGAAAGACATAAACACAAACCAAGGTATAAACAACTAGTAGTTAAGAAGGTTGTGCCTAATAAGATATAAATCAATAGTAGAAACAGAATTATACACAAAGATAATATTAAGGAATAATAAATTATTTGTTTTAATTTATTGAAAATGCATTGATCAAGATTTACCGTTATGAAAACATCGCTTACGAATTTTGACATTTGGCCTACAAAATGTAATTTATACCATCACACTGGCAAAAATTGATGTTTTTCATACAAAGATTTAAAGCAATGAAGAAGAATTAAAGAAAAAATAAGACACGGTCAAATGCCACTATTTATCACTGATTTAGAGGATATCTCAGGATTCAAAATCGCACTCCATAAAAATCTTTTAGTAATTTACATAAAATACTCAATATTAAAAAAAAACAGATGAGAGATATATTACGCTAGACCCTTTTCCCAAACCGATGGAAAAGTATTAATAAATAAATACAAATACATATTGTGAAAAGTCTACATTAAAGAAAGAGAACTCTTTAATAATTAATATACTCTTTAATTATTAAACGGTGAGAAATCAATTTGTAAAAAGAAGACTGAAAAATAAAAGAACAGCCATTATTCAATATGGAGCCATTTTAATAAATGGTAACAATATTGTCAACAACTCCGAATTAAACGGGTCATTCATTCATTAATAACGGTTCTTATAGTAATTTAGACAACAGAATTTCCAGCTATTTAACTTACAAAATGATGAAATGTCCGAAATATTTTATCAAATAACTCGGAACTCTCTCTACCAGAATATCTATGTAAGTTATAATATTATTTTTAATTATTATGTATTTGTTTTCTATACCCATTATTAAATACAAAAATATATTTGTAACCAAAAACATCGGCCAGAACTAAAAACCTATCAACGAAGAAATTCGTAATCAATCAAGGGACAGAGTAACCCAACCAGTGAAACTGTTCCACTTATGGAATTACAATTTTTTAATTTTAAATTTCAGCGATATTCCCTGTGCCGTCAGCGATATTGGCTTTGCCTTTGTTTAAGATTTTGCTTTTGCCTTTTTCATTAAATTCGAAGACCGCGCTTTGCTGTCCTGCCAAGATAAATAAACCATTCGTAAAATAAGCACAAGCTACAGGTCGAAGCCTAAACTCCCACGATCAAAGCGCCAACTTTTGCATTCTAGGTTCAGATCATATTGCATTTCAATTTTCAATAAAATTACATCGGTCAGCATAATTTAATTTCACAACGGGATGCGTCAGTTTCAGCATAAGCATTTAATTTAAACATATTAAAGCTCTTAAATCTTGAAAAAGAAAAGCTTTTGGCCGAGGCTAGTACGATAGGATTTTAGAATTAAGAAGTCAGTCTATTTCGGATTGAAGACGGGATCGGCCATACAAAAGATAGAAAGTAAAAGTGTCTTGATGTAATAGTGAGTGAAGTGAATGAGGGTCTAACACCAATTACAGGCACACAAACGCATGCATTTCAACTGCAGTTTTTTCAATATAGACAGTTGTGAAATAATTACACACATACATGTATTACAGAAGGGTCACTTGCCGTCTTTTTCTTTTTTACAATTTATTTATATTCAATATAGACAATATGTATTACATATATTGAATATTGCACTTTCCCTCTTATTAAACCCTAGTACTACTACTCTGATAAGAAGGTAGCCTTACGTTTTGATCCCAGTTCAAACTACGAAGGGCAAAAAGGAGAAATTTTTTTTTTGTACCGACTCAATATGCCCTTGATATTGCGGACTCCAAGCCGAAGAACAGACAGACAGACAGACAGACAGACAGACAGACAGACAGACAGACAGACAGACAGACAGACAGACAGACAGACAGACAGACAGACAGACAGACAGACAGACAGACAGACAGACAGACAGACAGACAGACAGACAGACAGACAGACAGACAGACAGACAGACAGACAGACAGACAGACAGACAGACAGACAGACAGACAGACAGACAGACAGACAGACAGACAGACAGACAGACAGACAGACAGACAGACAGACAGACAGACAGACAGACAGACAGACAGACAGACAGACAGACAGACAGACAGACAGACAGACAGACAGACAGACAGACAGACAGACAGACAGACAGACAGACAGACAGACAGACAGACAGACAGACAGACAGACAGACAGACAGACAGACAGACAGACAGACAGACAGACAGACAGACAGACAGACAGACAGACAGACAGACAGACAGACAGACAGACAGACAGACAGACAGACAGACAGACAGACAGACAGACAGACAGACAGACAGACAGACAGACAGACAGACAGACAGACAGACAGACAGACAGACAGACAGACAGACAGACAGACAGACAGACAGACAGACAGACAGACAGACAGACAGACAGACAGACAGACAGACAGACAGACAGACAGACAGACAGACAGACAGACAGACAGACAGACAGACAGACAGACAGACAGACAGACAGACAGACAGACAGACAGACAGACAGACAGACAGACAGACAGACAGACAGACAGACAGACAGACAGACAGACAGACAGACAGACAGACAGACAGACAGACAGACAGACAGACAGACAGACAGACAGACAGACAGACAGACAGACAGACAGACAGACAGACAGACAGACAGACAGACAGACAGACAGACAGACAGACAGACAGACAGACAGACAGACAGACAGACAGACAGACAGACAGACAGACAGACAGACAGACAGACAGACAGACAGACAGACAGACAGACAGACAGACAGACAGACAGACAGACAGACAGACAGACAGACAGACAGACAGACAGACAGACAGACAGACAGACAGACAGACAGACAGACAGACAGACAGACAGACAGACAGACAGACAGACAGACAGACAGACAGACAGACAGACAGACAGACAGACAGACAGACAGACAGACAGACAGACAGACAGACAGACAGACAGACAGACAGACAGACAGACAGACAGACAGACAGACAGACAGACAGACAGACAGACAGACAGACAGACAGACAGACAGACAGACAGACAGACAGACAGACAGACAGACAGACAGACAGACAGACAGACAGACAGACAGACAGACAGACAGACAGACAGACAGACAGACAGACAGACAGACAGACAGACAGACAGACAGACAGACAGACAGACAGACAGACAGACAGACAGACAGACAGACAGACAGACAGACAGACAGACAGACAGACAGACAGACAGACAGACAGACAGACAGACAGACAGACAGACAGACAGACAGACAGACAGACAGACAGACAGACAGACAGACAGACAGACAGACAGACAGACAGACAGACAGACAGACAGACAGACAGACAGACAGACAGACAGACAGACAGACAGACAGACAGACAGACAGACAGACAGACAGACAGACAGACAGACAGACAGACAGACAGACAGACAGACAGACAGACAGACAGACAGACAGACAGACAGACAGACAGACAGACAGACAGACAGACAGACAGACAGACAGACAGACAGACAGACAGACAGACAGACAGACAGACAGACAGACAGACAGACAGACAGACAGACAGACAGACAGACAGACAGACAGACAGACAGACAGACAGACAGACAGACAGACAGACAGACAGACAGACAGACAGACAGACAGACAGACAGACAGACAGACAGACAGACAGACAGACAGACAGACAGACAGACAGACAGACAGACAGACAGACAGACAGACAGACAGACAGACAGACAGACAGACAGACAGACAGACAGACAGACAGACAGACAGACAGACAGACAGACAGACAGACAGACAGACAGACAGACAGACAGACAGACAGACAGACAGACAGACAGACAGACAGACAGACAGACAGACAGACAGACAGACAGACAGACAGACAGACAGACAGACAGACAGACAGACAGACAGACAGACAGACAGACAGACAGACAGACAGACAGACAGACAGACAGACAGACAGACAGACAGACAGACAGACAGACAGACAGACAGACAGACAGACAGACAGACAGACAGACAGACAGACAGACAGACAGACAGACAGACAGACAGACAGACAGACAGACAGACAGACAGACAGACAGACAGACAGACAGACAGACAGACAGACAGACAGACAGACAGACAGACAGACAGACAGACAGACAGACAGACAGACAGACAGACAGACAGACAGACAGACAGACAGACAGACAGACAGACAGACAGACAGACAGACAGACAGACAGACAGACAGACAGACAGACAGACAGACAGACAGACAGACAGACAGACAGACAGACAGACAGACAGACAGACAGACAGACAGACAGACAGACAGACAGACAGACAGACAGACAGACAGACAGACAGACAGACAGACAGACAGACAGACAGACAGACAGACAGACAGACAGACAGACAGACAGACAGACAGACAGACAGACAGACAGACAGACAGACAGACAGACAGACAGACAGACAGACAGACAGACAGACAGACAGACAGACAGACAGACAGACAGACAGACAGACAGACAGACAGACAGACAGACAGACAGACAGACAGACAGACAGACAGACAGACAGACAGACAGACAGACAGACAGACAGACAGACAGACAGACAGACAGACAGACAGACAGACAGACAGACAGACAGACAGACAGACAGACAGACAGACAGACAGACAGACAGACAGACAGACAGACAGACAGACAGACAGACAGACAGACAGACAGACAGACAGACAGACAGACAGACAGACAGACAGACAGACAGACAGACAGACAGACAGACAGACAGACAGACAGACAGACAGACAGACAGACAGACAGACAGACAGACAGACAGACAGACAGACAGACAGACAGACAGACAGACAGACAGACAGACAGACAGACAGACAGACAGACAGACAGACAGACAGACAGACAGACAGACAGACAGACAGACAGACAGACAGACAGACAGACAGACAGACAGACAGACAGACAGACAGACAGACAGACAGACAGACAGACAGACAGACAGACAGACAGACAGACAGACAGACAGACAGACAGACAGACAGACAGACAGACAGACAGACAGACAGACAGACAGACAGACAGACAGACAGACAGACAGACAGACAGACAGACAGACAGACAGACAGACAGACAGACAGACAGACAGACAGACAGACAGACAGACAGACAGACAGACAGACAGACAGACAGACAGACAGACAGACAGACAGACAGACAGACAGACAGACAGACAGACAGACAGACAGACAGACAGACAGACAGACAGACAGACAGACAGACAGACAGACAGACAGACAGACAGACAGACAGACAGACAGACAGACAGACAGACAGACAGACAGACAGACAGACAGACAGACAGACAGACAGACAGACAGACAGACAGACAGACAGACAGACAGACAGACAGACAGACAGACAGACAGACAGACAGACAGACAGACAGACAGACAGACAGACAGACAGACAGACAGACAGACAGACAGACAGACAGACAGACAGACAGACAGACAGACAGACAGACAGACAGACAGACAGACAGACAGACAGACAGACAGACAGACAGACAGACAGACAGACAGACAGACAGACAGACAGACAGACAGACAGACAGACAGACAGACAGACAGACAGACAGACAGACAGACAGACAGACAGACAGACAGACAGACAGACAGACAGACAGACAGACAGACAGACAGACAGACAGACAGACAGACAGACAGACAGACAGACAGACAGACAGACAGACAGACAGACAGACAGACAGACAGACAGACAGACAGACAGACAGACAGACAGACAGACAGACAGACAGACAGACAGACAGACAGACAGACAGACAGACAGACAGACAGACAGACAGACAGACAGACAGACAGACAGACAGACAGACAGACAGACAGACAGACAGACAGACAGACAGACAGACAGACAGACAGACAGACAGACAGACAGACAGACAGACAGACAGACAGACAGACAGACAGACAGACAGACAGACAGACAGACAGACAGACAGACAGACAGACAGACAGACAGACAGACAGACAGACAGACAGACAGACAGACAGACAGACAGACAGACAGACAGACAGACAGACAGACAGACAGACAGACAGACAGACAGACAGACAGACAGACAGACAGACAGACAGACAGACAGACAGACAGACAGACAGACAGACAGACAGACAGACAGACAGACAGACAGACAGACAGACAGACAGACAGACAGACAGACAGACAGACAGACAGACAGACAGACAGACAGACAGACAGACAGACAGACAGACAGACAGACAGACAGACAGACAGACAGACAGACAGACAGACAGACAGACAGACAGACAGACAGACAGACAGACAGACAGACAGACAGACAGACAGACAGACAGACAGACAGACAGACAGACAGACAGACAGACAGACAGACAGACAGACAGACAGACAGACAGACAGACAGACAGACAGACAGACAGACAGACAGACAGACAGACAGACAGACAGACAGACAGACAGACAGACAGACAGACAGACAGACAGACAGACAGACAGACAGACAGACAGACAGACAGACAGACAGACAGACAGACAGACAGACAGACAGACAGACAGACAGACAGACAGACAGACAGACAGACAGACAGACAGACAGACAGACAGACAGACAGACAGACAGACAGACAGACAGACAGACAGACAGACAGACAGACAGACAGACAGACAGACAGACAGACAGACAGACAGACAGACAGACAGACAGACAGACAGACAGACAGACAGACAGACAGACAGACAGACAGACAGACAGACAGACAGACAGACAGACAGACAGACAGACAGACAGACAGACAGACAGACAGACAGACAGACAGACAGACAGACAGACAGACAGACAGACAGACAGACAGACAGACAGACAGACAGACAGACAGACAGACAGACAGACAGACAGACAGACAGACAGACAGACAGACAGACAGACAGACAGACAGACAGACAGACAGACAGACAGACAGACAGACAGACAGACAGACAGACAGACAGACAGACAGACAGACAGACAGACAGACAGACAGACAGACAGACAGACAGACAGACAGACAGACAGACAGACAGACAGACAGACAGACAGACAGACAGACAGACAGACAGACAGACAGACAGACAGACAGACAGACAGACAGACAGACAGACAGACAGACAGACAGACAGACAGACAGACAGACAGACAGACAGACAGACAGACAGACAGACAGACAGACAGACAGACAGACAGACAGACAGACAGACAGACAGACAGACAGACAGACAGACAGACAGACAGACAGACAGACAGACAGACAGACAGACAGACAGACAGACAGACAGACAGACAGACAGACAGACAGACAGACAGACAGACAGACAGACAGACAGACAGACAGACAGACAGACAGACAGACAGACAGACAGACAGACAGACAGACAGACAGACAGACAGACAGACAGACAGACAGACAGACAGACAGACAGACAGACAGACAGACAGACAGACAGACAGACAGACAGACAGACAGACAGACAGACAGACAGACAGACAGACAGACAGACAGACAGACAGACAGACAGACAGACAGACAGACAGACAGACAGACAGACAGACAGACAGACAGACAGACAGACAGACAGACAGACAGACAGACAGACAGACAGACAGACAGACAGACAGACAGACAGACAGACAGACAGACAGACAGACAGACAGACAGACAGACAGACAGACAGACAGACAGACAGACAGACAGACAGACAGACAGACAGACAGACAGACAGACAGACAGACAGACAGACAGACAGACAGACAGACAGACAGACAGACAGACAGACAGACAGACAGACAGACAGACAGACAGACAGACAGACAGACAGACAGACAGACAGACAGACAGACAGACAGACAGACAGACAGACAGACAGACAGACAGACAGACAGACAGACAGACAGACAGACAGACAGACAGACAGACAGACAGACAGACAGACAGACAGACAGACAGACAGACAGACAGACAGACAGACAGACAGACAGACAGACAGACAGACAGACAGACAGACAGACAGACAGACAGACAGACAGACAGACAGACAGACAGACAGACAGACAGACAGACAGACAGACAGACAGACAGACAGACAGACAGACAGACAGACAGACAGACAGACAGACAGACAGACAGACAGACAGACAGACAGACAGACAGACAGACAGACAGACAGACAGACAGACAGACAGACAGACAGACAGACAGACAGACAGACAGACAGACAGACAGACAGACAGACAGACAGACAGACAGACAGACAGACAGACAGACAGACAGACAGACAGACAGACAGACAGACAGACAGACAGACAGACAGACAGACAGACAGACAGACAGACAGACAGACAGACAGACAGACAGACAGACAGACAGACAGACAGACAGACAGACAGACAGACAGACAGACAGACAGACAGACAGACAGACAGACAGACAGACAGACAGACAGACAGACAGACAGACAGACAGACAGACAGACAGACAGACAGACAGACAGACAGACAGACAGACAGACAGACAGACAGACAGACAGACAGACAGACAGACAGACAGACAGACAGACAGACAGACAGACAGACAGACAGACAGACAGACAGACAGACAGACAGACAGACAGACAGACAGACAGACAGACAGACAGACAGACAGACAGACAGACAGACAGACAGACAGACAGACAGACAGACAGACAGACAGACAGACAGACAGACAGACAGACAGACAGACAGACAGACAGACAGACAGACAGACAGACAGACAGACAGACAGACAGACAGACAGACAGACAGACAGACAGACAGACAGACAGACAGACAGACAGACAGACAGACAGACAGACAGACAGACAGACAGACAGACAGACAGACAGACAGACAGACAGACAGACAGACAGACAGACAGACAGACAGACAGACAGACAGACAGACAGACAGACAGACAGACAGACAGACAGACAGACAGACAGACAGACAGACAGACAGACAGACAGACAGACAGACAGACAGACAGACAGACAGACAGACAGACAGACAGACAGACAGACAGACAGACAGACAGACAGACAGACAGACAGACAGACAGACAGACAGACAGACAGACAGACAGACAGACAGACAGACAGACAGACAGACAGACAGACAGACAGACAGACAGACAGACAGACAGACAGACAGACAGACAGACAGACAGACAGACAGACAGACAGACAGACAGACAGACAGACAGACAGACAGACAGACAGACAGACAGACAGACAGACAGACAGACAGACAGACAGACAGACAGACAGACAGACAGACAGACAGACAGACAGACAGACAGACAGACAGACAGACAGACAGACAGACAGACAGACAGACAGACAGACAGACAGACAGACAGACAGACAGACAGACAGACAGACAGACAGACAGACAGACAGACAGACAGACAGACAGACAGACAGACAGACAGACAGACAGACAGACAGACAGACAGACAGACAGACAGACAGACAGACAGACAGACAGACAGACAGACAGACAGACAGACAGACAGACAGACAGACAGACAGACAGACAGACAGACAGACAGACAGACAGACAGACAGACAGACAGACAGACAGACAGACAGACAGACAGACAGACAGACAGACAGACAGACAGACAGACAGACAGACAGACAGACAGACAGACAGACAGACAGACAGACAGACAGACAGACAGACAGACAGACAGACAGACAGACAGACAGACAGACAGACAGACAGACAGACAGACAGACAGACAGACAGACAGACAGACAGACAGACAGACAGACAGACAGACAGACAGACAGACAGACAGACAGACAGACAGACAGACAGACAGACAGACAGACAGACAGACAGACAGACAGACAGACAGACAGACAGACAGACAGACAGACAGACAGACAGACAGACAGACAGACAGACAGACAGACAGACAGACAGACAGACAGACAGACAGACAGACAGACAGACAGACAGACAGACAGACAGACAGACAGACAGACAGACAGACAGACAGACAGACAGACAGACAGACAGACAGACAGACAGACAGACAGACAGACAGACAGACAGACAGACAGACAGACAGACAGACAGACAGACAGACAGACAGACAGACAGACAGACAGACAGACAGACAGACAGACAGACAGACAGACAGACAGACAGACAGACAGACAGACAGACAGACAGACAGACAGACAGACAGACAGACAGACAGACAGACAGACAGACAGACAGACAGACAGACAGACAGACAGACAGACAGACAGACAGACAGACAGACAGACAGACAGACAGACAGACAGACAGACAGACAGACAGACAGACAGACAGACAGACAGACAGACAGACAGACAGACAGACAGACAGACAGACAGACAGACAGACAGACAGACAGACAGACAGACAGACAGACAGACAGACAGACAGACAGACAGACAGACAGACAGACAGACAGACAGACAGACAGACAGACAGACAGACAGACAGACAGACAGACAGACAGACAGACAGACAGACAGACAGACAGACAGACAGACAGACAGACAGACAGACAGACAGACAGACAGACAGACAGACAGACAGACAGACAGACAGACAGACAGACAGACAGACAGACAGACAGACAGACAGACAGACAGACAGACAGACAGACAGACAGACAGACAGACAGACAGACAGACAGACAGACAGACAGACAGACAGACAGACAGACAGACAGACAGACAGACAGACAGACAGACAGACAGACAGACAGACAGACAGACAGACAGACAGACAGACAGACAGACAGACAGACAGACAGACAGACAGACAGACAGACAGACAGACAGACAGACAGACAGACAGACAGACAGACAGACAGACAGACAGACAGACAGACAGACAGACAGACAGACAGACAGACAGACAGACAGACAGACAGACAGACAGACAGACAGACAGACAGACAGACAGACAGACAGACAGACAGACAGACAGACAGACAGACAGACAGACAGACAGACAGACAGACAGACAGACAGACAGACAGACAGACAGACAGACAGACAGACAGACAGACAGACAGACAGACAGACAGACAGACAGACAGACAGACAGACAGACAGACAGACAGACAGACAGACAGACAGACAGACAGACAGACAGACAGACAGACAGACAGACAGACAGACAGACAGACAGACAGACAGACAGACAGACAGACAGACAGACAGACAGACAGACAGACAGACAGACAGACAGACAGACAGACAGACAGACAGACAGACAGACAGACAGACAGACAGACAGACAGACAGACAGACAGACAGACAGACAGACAGACAGACAGACAGACAGACAGACAGACAGACAGACAGACAGACAGACAGACAGACAGACAGACAGACAGACAGACAGACAGACAGACAGACAGACAGACAGACAGACAGACAGACAGACAGACAGACAGACAGACAGACAGACAGACAGACAGACAGACAGACAGACAGACAGACAGACAGACAGACAGACAGACAGACAGACAGACAGACAGACAGACAGACAGACAGACAGACAGACAGACAGACAGACAGACAGACAGACAGACAGACAGACAGACAGACAGACAGACAGACAGACAGACAGACAGACAGACAGACAGACAGACAGACAGACAGACAGACAGACAGACAGACAGACAGACAGACAGACAGACAGACAGACAGACAGACAGACAGACAGACAGACAGACAGACAGACAGACAGACAGACAGACAGACAGACAGACAGACAGACAGACAGACAGACAGACAGACAGACAGACAGACAGACAGACAGACAGACAGACAGACAGACAGACAGACAGACAGACAGACAGACAGACAGACAGACAGACAGACAGACAGACAGACAGACAGACAGACAGACAGACAGACAGACAGACAGACAGACAGACAGACAGACAGACAGACAGACAGACAGACAGACAGACAGACAGACAGACAGACAGACAGACAGACAGACAGACAGACAGACAGACAGACAGACAGACAGACAGACAGACAGACAGACAGACAGACAGACAGACAGACAGACAGACAGACAGACAGACAGACAGACAGACAGACAGACAGACAGACAGACAGACAGACAGACAGACAGACAGACAGACAGACAGACAGACAGACAGACAGACAGACAGACAGACAGACAGACAGACAGACAGACAGACAGACAGACAGACAGACAGACAGACAGACAGACAGACAGACAGACAGACAGACAGACAGACAGACAGACAGACAGACAGACAGACAGACAGACAGACAGACAGACAGACAGACAGACAGACAGACAGACAGACAGACAGACAGACAGACAGACAGACAGACAGACAGACAGACAGACAGACAGACAGACAGACAGACAGACAGACAGACAGACAGACAGACAGACAGACAGACAGACAGACAGACAGACAGACAGACAGACAGACAGACAGACAGACAGACAGACAGACAGACAGACAGACAGACAGACAGACAGACAGACAGACAGACAGACAGACAGACAGACAGACAGACAGACAGACAGACAGACAGACAGACAGACAGACAGACAGACAGACAGACAGACAGACAGACAGACAGACAGACAGACAGACAGACAGACAGACAGACAGACAGACAGACAGACAGACAGACAGACAGACAGACAGACAGACAGACAGACAGACAGACAGACAGACAGACAGACAGACAGACAGACAGACAGACAGACAGACAGACAGACAGACAGACAGACAGACAGACAGACAGACAGACAGACAGACAGACAGACAGACAGACAGACAGACAGACAGACAGACAGACAGACAGACAGACAGACAGACAGACAGACAGACAGACAGACAGACAGACAGACAGACAGACAGACAGACAGACAGACAGACAGACAGACAGACAGACAGACAGACAGACAGACAGACAGACAGACAGACAGACAGACAGACAGACAGACAGACAGACAGACAGACAGACAGACAGACAGACAGACAGACAGACAGACAGACAGACAGACAGACAGACAGACAGACAGACAGACAGACAGACAGACAGACAGACAGACAGACAGACAGACAGACAGACAGACAGACAGACAGACAGACAGACAGACAGACAGACAGACAGACAGACAGACAGACAGACAGACAGACAGACAGACAGACAGACAGACAGACAGACAGACAGACAGACAGACAGACAGACAGACAGACAGACAGACAGACAGACAGACAGACAGACAGACAGACAGACAGACAGACAGACAGACAGACAGACAGACAGACAGACAGACAGACAGACAGACAGACAGACAGACAGACAGACAGACAGACAGACAGACAGACAGACAGACAGACAGACAGACAGACAGACAGACAGACAGACAGACAGACAGACAGACAGACAGACAGACAGACAGACAGACAGACAGACAGACAGACAGACAGACAGACAGACAGACAGACAGACAGACAGACAGACAGACAGACAGACAGACAGACAGACAGACAGACAGACAGACAGACAGACAGACAGACAGACAGACAGACAGACAGACAGACAGACAGACAGACAGACAGACAGACAGACAGACAGACAGACAGACAGACAGACAGACAGACAGACAGACAGACAGACAGACAGACAGACAGACAGACAGACAGACAGACAGACAGACAGACAGACAGACAGACAGACAGACAGACAGACAGACAGACAGACAGACAGACAGACAGACAGACAGACAGACAGACAGACAGACAGACAGACAGACAGACAGACAGACAGACAGACAGACAGACAGACAGACAGACAGACAGACAGACAGACAGACAGACAGACAGACAGACAGACAGACAGACAGACAGACAGACAGACAGACAGACAGACAGACAGACAGACAGACAGACAGACAGACAGACAGACAGACAGACAGACAGACAGACAGACAGACAGACAGACAGACAGACAGACAGACAGACAGACAGACAGACAGACAGACAGACAGACAGACAGACAGACAGACAGACAGACAGACAGACAGACAGACAGACAGACAGACAGACAGACAGACAGACAGACAGACAGACAGACAGACAGACAGACAGACAGACAGACAGACAGACAGACAGACAGACAGACAGACAGACAGACAGACAGACAGACAGACAGACAGACAGACAGACAGACAGACAGACAGACAGACAGACAGACAGACAGACAGACAGACAGACAGACAGACAGACAGACAGACAGACAGACAGACAGACAGACAGACAGACAGACAGACAGACAGACAGACAGACAGACAGACAGACAGACAGACAGACAGACAGACAGACAGACAGACAGACAGACAGACAGACAGACAGACAGACAGACAGACAGACAGACAGACAGACAGACAGACAGACAGACAGACAGACAGACAGACAGACAGACAGACAGACAGACAGACAGACAGACAGACAGACAGACAGACAGACAGACAGACAGACAGACAGACAGACAGACAGACAGACAGACAGACAGACAGACAGACAGACAGACAGACAGACAGACAGACAGACAGACAGACAGACAGACAGACAGACAGACAGACAGACAGACAGACAGACAGACAGACAGACAGACAGACAGACAGACAGACAGACAGACAGACAGACAGACAGACAGACAGACAGACAGACAGACAGACAGACAGACAGACAGACAGACAGACAGACAGACAGACAGACAGACAGACAGACAGACAGACAGACAGACAGACAGACAGACAGACAGACAGACAGACAGACAGACAGACAGACAGACAGACAGACAGACAGACAGACAGACAGACAGACAGACAGACAGACAGACAGACAGACAGACAGACAGACAGACAGACAGACAGACAGACAGACAGACAGACAGACAGACAGACAGACAGACAGACAGACAGACAGACAGACAGACAGACAGACAGACAGACAGACAGACAGACAGACAGACAGACAGACAGACAGACAGACAGACAGACAGACAGACAGACAGACAGACAGACAGACAGACAGACAGACAGACAGACAGACAGACAGACAGACAGACAGACAGACAGACAGACAGACAGACAGACAGACAGACAGACAGACAGACAGACAGACAGACAGACAGACAGACAGACAGACAGACAGACAGACAGACAGACAGACAGACAGACAGACAGACAGACAGACAGACAGACAGACAGACAGACAGACAGACAGACAGACAGACAGACAGACAGACAGACAGACAGACAGACAGACAGACAGACAGACAGACAGACAGACAGACAGACAGACAGACAGACAGACAGACAGACAGACAGACAGACAGACAGACAGACAGACAGACAGACAGACAGACAGACAGACAGACAGACAGACAGACAGACAGACAGACAGACAGACAGACAGACAGACAGACAGACAGACAGACAGACAGACAGACAGACAGACAGACAGACAGACAGACAGACAGACAGACAGACAGACAGACAGACAGACAGACAGACAGACAGACAGACAGACAGACAGACAGACAGACAGACAGACAGACAGACAGACAGACAGACAGACAGACAGACAGACAGACAGACAGACAGACAGACAGACAGACAGACAGACAGACAGACAGACAGACAGACAGACAGACAGACAGACAGACAGACAGACAGACAGACAGACAGACAGACAGACAGACAGACAGACAGACAGACAGACAGACAGACAGACAGACAGACAGACAGACAGACAGACAGACAGACAGACAGACAGACAGACAGACAGACAGACAGACAGACAGACAGACAGACAGACAGACAGACAGACAGACAGACAGACAGACAGACAGACAGACAGACAGACAGACAGACAGACAGACAGACAGACAGACAGACAGACAGACAGACAGACAGACAGACAGACAGACAGACAGACAGACAGACAGACAGACAGACAGACAGACAGACAGACAGACAGACAGACAGACAGACAGACAGACAGACAGACAGACAGACAGACAGACAGACAGACAGACAGACAGACAGACAGACAGACAGACAGACAGACAGACAGACAGACAGACAGACAGACAGACAGACAGACAGACAGACAGACAGACAGACAGACAGACAGACAGACAGACAGACAGACAGACAGACAGACAGACAGACAGACAGACAGACAGACAGACAGACAGACAGACAGACAGACAGACAGACAGACAGACAGACAGACAGACAGACAGACAGACAGACAGACAGACAGACAGACAGACAGACAGACAGACAGACAGACAGACAGACAGACAGACAGACAGACAGACAGACAGACAGACAGACAGACAGACAGACAGACAGACAGACAGACAGACAGACAGACAGACAGACAGACAGACAGACAGACAGACAGACAGACAGACAGACAGACAGACAGACAGACAGACAGACAGACAGACAGACAGACAGACAGACAGACAGACAGACAGACAGACAGACAGACAGACAGACAGACAGACAGACAGACAGACAGACAGACAGACAGACAGACAGACAGACAGACAGACAGACAGACAGACAGACAGACAGACAGACAGACAGACAGACAGACAGACAGACAGACAGACAGACAGACAGACAGACAGACAGACAGACAGACAGACAGACAGACAGACAGACAGACAGACAGACAGACAGACAGACAGACAGACAGACAGACAGACAGACAGACAGACAGACAGACAGACAGACAGACAGACAGACAGACAGACAGACAGACAGACAGACAGACAGACAGACAGACAGACAGACAGACAGACAGACAGACAGACAGACAGACAGACAGACAGACAGACAGACAGACAGACAGACAGACAGACAGACAGACAGACAGACAGACAGACAGACAGACAGACAGACAGACAGACAGACAGACAGACAGACAGACAGACAGACAGACAGACAGACAGACAGACAGACAGACAGACAGACAGACAGACAGACAGACAGACAGACAGACAGACAGACAGACAGACAGACAGACAGACAGACAGACAGACAGACAGACAGACAGACAGACAGACAGACAGACAGACAGACAGACAGACAGACAGACAGACAGACAGACAGACAGACAGACAGACAGACAGACAGACAGACAGACAGACAGACAGACAGACAGACAGACAGACAGACAGACAGACAGACAGACAGACAGACAGACAGACAGACAGACAGACAGACAGACAGACAGACAGACAGACAGACAGACAGACAGACAGACAGACAGACAGACAGACAGACAGACAGACAGACAGACAGACAGACAGACAGACAGACAGACAGACAGACAGACAGACAGACAGACAGACAGACAGACAGACAGACAGACAGACAGACAGACAGACAGACAGACAGACAGACAGACAGACAGACAGACAGACAGACAGACAGACAGACAGACAGACAGACAGACAGACAGACAGACAGACAGACAGACAGACAGACAGACAGACAGACAGACAGACAGACAGACAGACAGACAGACAGACAGACAGACAGACAGACAGACAGACAGACAGACAGACAGACAGACAGACAGACAGACAGACAGACAGACAGACAGACAGACAGACAGACAGACAGACAGACAGACAGACAGACAGACAGACAGACAGACAGACAGACAGACAGACAGACAGACAGACAGACAGACAGACAGACAGACAGACAGACAGACAGACAGACAGACAGACAGACAGACAGACAGACAGACAGACAGACAGACAGACAGACAGACAGACAGACAGACAGACAGACAGACAGACAGACAGACAGACAGACAGACAGACAGACAGACAGACAGACAGACAGACAGACAGACAGACAGACAGACAGACAGACAGACAGACAGACAGACAGACAGACAGACAGACAGACAGACAGACAGACAGACGAGACAGACAGACAGACAGACAGACAGACAGACAGACAGACAGACAGACAGACAGACAGACAGACAGACAGACAGACAGACAGACAGACAGACAGACAGACAGACAGACAGACAGACAGACAGACAGACAGACAGACAGACAGACAGACAGACAGACAGACAGACAGACAGACAGACAGACAGACAGACAGACAGACAGACAGACAGACAGACAGACAGACAGACAGACAGACAGACAGACAGACAGACAGACAGACAGACAGACAGACAGACAGACAGACAGACAGACAGACAGACAGACAGACAGACAGACAGACAGACAGACAGACAGACAGACAGACAGACAGACAGACAGACAGACAGACAGACAGACAGACAGACAGACAGACAGACAGACAGACAGACAGACAGACAGACAGACAGACAGACAGACAGACAGACAGACAGACAGACAGACAGACAGACAGACAGACAGACAGACAGACAGACAGACAGACAGACAGACAGACAGACAGACAGACAGACAGACAGACAGACAGACAGACAGACAGACAGACAGACAGACAGACAGACAGACAGACAGACAGACAGACAGACAGACAGACAGACAGACAGACAGACAGACAGACAGACAGACAGACAGACAGACAGACAGACAGACAGACAGACAGACAGACAGACAGACAGACAGACAGACAGACAGACAGACAGACAGACAGACAGACAGACAGACAGACAGACAGACAGACAGACAGACAGACAGACAGACAGACAGACAGACAGACAGACAGACAGACAGACAGACAGACAGACAGACAGACAGACAGACAGACAGACAGACAGACAGACAGACAGACAGACAGACAGACAGACAGACAGACAGACAGACAGACAGACAGACAGACAGACAGACAGACAGACAGACAGACAGACAGACAGACAGACAGACAGACAGACAGACAGACAGACAGACAGACAGACAGACAGACAGACAGACAGACAGACAGACAGACAGACAGACAGACAGACAGACAGACAGACAGACAGACAGACAGACAGACAGACAGACAGACAGACAGACAGACAGACAGACAGACAGACAGACAGACAGACAGACAGACAGACAGACAGACAGACAGACAGACAGACAGACAGACAGACAGACAGACAGACAGACAGACAGACAGACAGACAGACAGACAGACAGACAGACAGACAGACAGACAGACAGACAGACAGACAGACAGACAGACAGACAGACAGACAGACAGACAGACAGACAGACAGACAGACAGACAGACAGACAGACAGACAGACAGACAGACAGACAGACAGACAGACAGACAGACAGACAGACAGACAGACAGACAGACAGACAGACAGACAGACAGACAGACAGACAGACAGACAGACAGACAGACAGACAGACAGACAGACAGACAGACAGACAGACAGACAGACAGACAGACAGACAGACAGACAGACAGACAGACAGACAGACAGACAGACAGACAGACAGACAGACAGACAGACAGACAGACAGACAGACAGACAGACAGACAGACAGACAGACAGACAGACAGACAGACAGACAGACAGACAGACAGACAGACAGACAGACAGACAGACAGACAGACAGACAGACAGACAGACAGACAGACAGACAGACAGACAGACAGACAGACAGACAGACAGACAGACAGACAGACAGACAGACAGACAGACAGACAGACAGACAGACAGACAGACAGACAGACAGACAGACAGACAGACAGACAGACAGACAGACAGACAGACAGACAGACAGACAGACAGACAGACAGACAGACAGACAGACAGACAGACAGACAGACAGACAGACAGACAGACAGACAGACAGACAGACAGACAGACAGACAGACAGACAGACAGACAGACAGACAGACAGACAGACAGACAGACAGACAGACAGACAGACAGACAGACAGACAGACAGACAGACAGACAGACAGACAGACAGACAGACAGACAGACAGACAGACAGACAGACAGACAGACAGACAGACAGACAGACAGACAGACAGACAGACAGACAGACAGACAGACAGACAGACAGACAGACAGACAGACAGACAGACAGACAGACAGACAGACAGACAGACAGACAGACAGACAGACAGACAGACAGACAGACAGACAGACAGACAGACAGACAGACAGACAGACAGACAGACAGACAGACAGACAGACAGACAGACAGACAGACAGACAGACAGACAGACAGACAGACAGACAGACAGACAGACAGACAGACAGACAGACAGACAGACAGACAGACAGACAGACAGACAGACAGACAGACAGACAGACAGACAGACAGACAGACAGACAGACAGACAGACAGACAGACAGACAGACAGACAGACAGACAGACAGACAGACAGACAGACAGACAGACAGACAGACAGACAGACAGACAGACAGACAGACAGACAGACAGACAGACAGACAGACAGACAGACAGACAGACAGACAGACAGACAGACAGACAGACAGACAGACAGACAGACAGACAGACAGACAGACAGACAGACAGACAGACAGACAGACAGACAGACAGACAGACAGACAGACAGACAGACAGACAGACAGACAGACAGACAGACAGACAGACAGACAGACAGACAGACAGACAGACAGACAGACAGACAGACAGACAGACAGACAGACAGACAGACAGACAGACAGACAGACAGACAGACAGACAGACAGACAGACAGACAGACAGACAGACAGACAGACAGACAGACAGACAGACAGACAGACAGACAGACAGACAGACAGACAGACAGACAGACAGACAGACAGACAGACAGACAGACAGACAGACAGACAGACAGACAGACAGACAGACAGACAGACAGACAGACAGACAGACAGACAGACAGACAGACAGACAGACAGACAGACAGACAGACAGACAGACAGACAGACAGACAGACAGACAGACAGACAGACAGACAGACAGACAGACAGACAGACAGACAGACAGACAGACAGACAGACAGACAGACAGACAGACAGACAGACAGACAGACAGACAGACAGACAGACAGACAGACAGACAGACAGACAGACAGACAGACAGACAGACAGACAGACAGACAGACAGACAGACAGACAGACAGACAGACAGACAGACAGACAGACAGACAGACAGACAGACAGACAGACAGACAGACAGACAGACAGACAGACAGACAGACAGACAGACAGACAGACAGACAGACAGACAGACAGACAGACAGACAGACAGACAGACAGACAGACAGACAGACAGACAGACAGACAGACAGACAGACAGACAGACAGACAGACAGACAGACAGACAGACAGACAGACAGACAGACAGACAGACAGACAGACAGACAGACAGACAGACAGACAGACAGACAGACAGACAGACAGACAGACAGACAGACAGACAGACAGACAGACAGACAGACAGACAGACAGACAGACAGACAGACAGACAGACAGACAGACAGACAGACAGACAGACAGACAGACAGACAGACAGACAGACAGACAGACAGACAGACAGACAGACAGACAGACAGACAGACAGACAGACAGACAGACAGACAGACAGACAGACAGACAGACAGACAGACAGACAGACAGACAGACAGACAGACAGACAGACAGACAGACAGACAGACAGACAGACAGACAGACAGACAGACAGACAGACAGACAGACAGACAGACAGACAGACAGACAGACAGACAGACAGACAGACAGACAGACAGACAGACAGACAGACAGACAGACAGACAGACAGACAGACAGACAGACAGACAGACAGACAGACAGACAGACAGACAGACAGACAGACAGACAGACAGACAGACAGACAGACAGACAGACAGACAGACAGACAGACAGACAGACAGACAGACAGACAGACAGACAGACAGACAGACAGACAGACAGACAGACAGACAGACAGACAGACAGACAGACAGACAGACAGACAGACAGACAGACAGACAGACAGACAGACAGACAGACAGACAGACAGACAGACAGACAGACAGACAGACAGACAGACAGACAGACAGACAGACAGACAGACAGACAGACAGACAGACAGACAGACAGACAGACAGACAGACAGACAGACAGACAGACAGACAGACAGACAGACAGACAGACAGACAGACAGACAGACAGACAGACAGACAGACAGACAGACAGACAGACAGACAGACAGACAGACAGACAGACAGACAGACAGACAGACAGACAGACAGACAGACAGACAGACAGACAGACAGACAGACAGACAGACAGACAGACAGACAGACAGACAGACAGACAGACAGACAGACAGACAGACAGACAGACAGACAGACAGACAGACAGACAGACAGACAGACAGACAGACAGACAGACAGACAGACAGACAGACAGACAGACAGACAGACAGACAGACAGACAGACAGACAGACAGACAGACAGACAGACAGACAGACAGACAGACAGACAGACAGACAGACAGACAGACAGACAGACAGACAGACA